>NC_074712.1:25219560-25523060 GCF_947242115.1 Biomphalaria glabrata
ACTATTTGGCCTCAGCCAGAGAGATGTCCGTCAAGGTCTATGAACTATTTCTTTCTTTCTGGAAACGGTTTAGTATCTCGATAATTTGTACAACTACTGGTAGTTAACATTTTGGATGTACAAAGAACATTAACTCTTTCTGATCAATATGAGCTCTCGCCAACAAGAAGGAGGTTAGTGTCGTGCGCACGAGAAGTTTTCTTTTTGTATTTAATATTTGTGTTTTAGTGTATAGGAAGTAGTTTGCATTAGGTGGATTTTGTTGTCTAGACTACTGTGTATGTTTACGTCATCCTTAGTTTCCGCAGTGGAGAGAGCTTCTTTGGTTAGCTGGTTTTCTATTTCCCCGTTTTAACGGTACGTAAGTACATAGTTTTAGTAAGTAGGCTAATCTTTCGGTACGGGTATCGTTAATGAAAAGTTCTTTATTGTGCGGCATCGCTAGATCTAGGTTTTATTTCGTTTAACGGGTGTTAGGCTTGGGGCTATGGGAAAAAGTGTCGCCTTTCCGCCCTTGGAGCCGTATCGTTAACTATCGTTGTTGGAGGTGTACGAAGTTAATGTTCTGTAGGGCGCCGAGATGAAGTGTGCGTGTGAAAGGTGTGTTATTGCTATTTGAATATTTTTTAATGGAATGCTAACCACAGTGATTATTGATATACATGTAAATAGATTTTTAATTTGCAATTAAGTATTATTAAATATTGTTCACGTTGACAATTGTTATTTAATCAGTAACAGGTTCGGTTGGATAATGTTTATTCGTTTTTCAATTTAGTTTGTGGTTCAAATGCTAGTATTCTTTGTTCTCGGTTCACACTGTTCAGGAGCGGAAGACCGGGCCAGTATATCATACCCTAGATGAACCCGGAAAAAAGCCCATTCCTGACAGAAATAACTGATATTCGACGCAACACAAAAAAATAGGAAAGTATCTCAGTTCTCACATCAATGGCTTGAAGGAAAGATTTAAAAAACAAGATTACAAAGACAGTTTGTGTGGAAACACAAACTCAAAATCGGCCCCCGAAGTGGTACACCCACGCAGGCTTCGGACGGACAGACATTTCGCACAAAACTAATAGCGTCTTTTCCCCTTTCGGGGGCCGCTAAAAAAGAACTAATAAGCTAATAAGCAAAAGAACAACAATCTAAACATATATATAGGACCTATATTTATATATTTAAAACTTGTTATATCACAATCATTTGTAAAAAAAATATACAAGTATATAAATGGGAAAGTATCTCAGTTCTCACATCAATGGCTTGATGGAAAGATTTAAAAAACAAGATTGCAAAGACAGTTTGTGTGGAAACACAAACTCAAAATCGGCCCCCGAAGTGGTCCACCCACGCAGGCTTCAATATTTTCAGAAAGAACATCCAAATGAAGTTATATCAAAGACAAATGAGAGATAAGAATGGAGAAAGAAGGTTGACAGATCTTGTGTAGTGCCCCATTTGTTTTTGTAGCCTACGGTTAACGAGGTTGTCATGTAGCCAGCACAACGACCAACTGACTTTACTTTTCCCCAACTAATATCAGGTACCCATTGAAGCTGGGTGGACTCAGAGGCGCCTAAGGATTCCGAAGTTGAAAATCCCAGTCTTCAACCCCGGTTCGGAAGCCAAGCGCTTTATCGCTCAGCTACTGCGCCTCTCCTGGCCTAACTGAAGTCTTATAATTGATATAATTGTTTTGAAAAGGCTCAATCTCTTATTCGAATGCTCCAAAAAAAAAATTAAAAAATTTCGCAATAAAAAAAGTGCACGAAAATGACGTTTACAAGATTACTATTAGTGTTAGTTTAGGTCTAACTTATAATGCATACTAATTAGCTTTTTCTCTTTAAAAAACTGCTTGCATAACTGATTTTAAAAGTTAGATTTTTCGCTTTCAGAAAAAAAAAGTAGCCGTTGCATCAGAACTTTGAATGGTCTAAAATATTGTGATGTCGGATTTTCAATATCTTTTCTAGTTTACGAGATCTAAACGGGACGGACGGACAGACATTTCGCACAAAACTAATAGCGTCTTTTCCCCTTTCGCGGGCCGCTAAAAAAGAGCTAATAAGCAAAAGAACAACAATCTAAACATATATATAGGACCTATATTTATATATTTAAAACTTGTTATATAACAATCATTTGTAAAAAAAAGGAAAATATACAAGTATATAATTATACAAACAGTATTATTATACATTTTCTTTGCATAAAAATGGGTGCTATTAGGCAACATATGCATGACATTTCATGTTTTATATACAAAGCTCCCAGTTAGGAATATATACTACTTCATTTGTGGCCGCAAATTCAGTGGATTTTTTTTTATACAAGGTGAATAATCAATGAAATGTCAAACACATAATCGCGTTATAAGTTGGGTGCCACATTTGTGAACGAAACTGCAGGAAACAATCAAAATAAAATAAAAATATTTAAAAAGAAGGCTTATATTAAGTGTATCAATTAGTTTAGATCATTCATGTAATTAAATTTGTACTAGATCTAGAGTCTAGACTAACAATAATAGATCTCAGCCTTTAGAATTATTTTTTATCAAATGTTTTTGTTTAGTGCAATATTAACTCTTTTATTTTTCTCAATTCGATTTGATCCTATCACGTGTCTGGATCAGTAGGAAAAAATGGGGGGGGGGGGAGATAGAAGGGGGTATCTGGTTGATTGCATTTTAAATGCATTTATATAAAAAAAGTGAGCGACCTGAATTCGAACTCGAGTGCTAAGGCCTTTTCAGCTTCTCAAGCAGATACAGTAAACTCTGTGCCAGGAAGCTGCTAATGAAAATAGGTTTTATTTATAGTTTCTTTATAGTTATTTACAAACTTTCTACAAATCATAAAGGAGAATAGTTCAACTTAGACCATCTTCTCAGTCAAGTAAAATTTCTTTCCCTTGTTCAATATACCAAACAAAATAATTAATTAGTTAATTAACTAATGTTTTAAAAATTGCTTCTTGTGTTGGCATGTAAAATAAATAATTGTGCAAAATGTCAGCTTGAACAAATATTTTTACCTGACAGACAGACAAACAGAGAGAGTTGTAAAAAACAACAAAAAAACAACAATTTAAAAAATACTATTTTTGAACAGTTAAATTTTGTAACAACTGACAATCATACAAAGTTAGACTCATTTCTAAAGTACAAAAGTTGACTCCAAAACACAACAGATAATCAATCATACATATCATATGTGCTTTTTTGTAGCATTGACAATATGGGGTCGGAAGTCACATTGTTGTCCTTTTTTGTTTCTGCAATGATGACTAAAATGAGTACGGAAAGTGTTTGCGTGAAAGTGGGGGGTAAAGAGGGGTTGGCAGTAGGCAAGCAAGGAATTCTTTCCAGCCCATAGATTAGAAAATACAAGAATATCATCATGATAAAATGGTCATATATTATGTTTATCTACATAATCAATAGAAATATATTCTAAAAGTTTATCTACCCAATCTCTCTTCCGTTGATGCCATCCTGTTCTACCGCCAAGTAAATTATTGTCAAAATGCACTTTTTCAATATCAGCACTTCTATAGGCATTTGAAATGGTTTTCAGTATGTTTTTCTCTATGACTGTGTGCAACTGTTTTGGGGTATACCCATCTCTTACTGATCTGCATAATGTAATTATATCAGGTTTCCTAAAGACAGAAGATAGAATCCTTCTTAAAGTGACATTCTGAGAAAATATTTCTGTTGTTGATGGGTAATGAAAAGAAACTTCTGATCTCTCTGGTGTATTTTCACCATGGCAAACATGTAAATTCCCATTGTTTTCAAAATACACTGAAGATGGTGACACTTGAAAGCAGATACCAATGTCAGATAAAATTTGAAGCTCTTTTATAGAAAAGTTAAAGAGCAGCTGCACCATACTTTGCAAAGACAGTCCTTGAAGCTTTGGTTCTTCATGACAGAGTAGATGCCCTTCACCTTGATCACTAAGGAAACCAATTAACATGGGAATACTCTCAATTAGAAAATTGTTGATCTCAATGTTTTTTTTACAAGGTTTGCCCAATTTGTTCGTGTGTGCAGTACTTAAGTCACAGCTCTGAGATTTTAAAACAATCACCAAGTTAACTAAAGATGTGTAGAACTTGTCAGCTGTTTGTTCATCAATAACAGACTCAGCACAGAGCACATCAGCTACCAACTCTGAGAGAAGATCAATACTTTTTTGTAGTGTTCCAAGTTTTTGAAAAGCAAACATATCACTCCAACAACCAAAAAAATCTTCATCAATATCCAATATGACACCAGCAGACACAAAAGCTGGATACATTTTTAGCAGCTGAGTTGATGCTTTAGTTTCACTCATGACTTCAAAGACTGCAGTAGCCTGAATCATGCATTCATTATAACTTATCATAGGCCCATCCTGTGCTTCAATTTCCGTAAAGTTTCTTCTGTGACATGACCATGTTTCCTTTTTTGATGTGTCCATCCTAGTTTTTAGAGAATCATTTAGAACTTTCCAACATGCACACAAGTCATTCTTATAAATGTCTATTCCTGGGTCACCTTTAACTTTTAAGTAACCAAATTGAATATCAAATATAATATGACTCCAGTCTGATTCATGATTAGTAGCATCCCATCCAGGCCAGACCCAAACTACATGATCTACTAACCCTGTCAAAGTTGCAGCCTGCAAAAGAAAAATGGCCATCAATAAATACATTAAGACTATTGTATACAATTTTATCACATAATAACTTTCAGTTAAAAAAAATTAATTAGAATTGAATAAAAATGTTTTTCTTTAATAAACTAAATTTTAAAAAAGTTAAAAAAGGTACTAGTCTAAAAGTTGACATGTACTAACCACAATAAACATATCATTTCTCTGCATCATATTATGGACTTCCTTTCTATTGACAGGGAAACGAAACCATGGAATATGTTCAGTGTCATATGGGATGGCTCCATCAACATGACTATCTATGTGAATCTATGTTGACAAATTAAATAATTGATTTTTATTATGGACAAACCTAATAAAAAAATCTTGTAAAGCTTTTCTGATATATGGGTAAAGTTTGACATTATTGTTTTTCCTTCAGCTATTTTGAAAAATGGTTATTATTATTACATTAATAGACATAGGATAAAGAGGACAGTATGTTGTGGCATAGATAATATATTAAAAAAAAAAACATTTTGAATTAAGGTGTTTTAATACTACCCATATTTACATTTTCTACTGCCTCCCATAAAAATAATAAATAAAACTTGTGCAGATACAACGAATGATGTATACATATTGCATGCAGAATGAAAGCACTAGGTTTACAAACCAACATACCCTCTGGTTCATCAACTAACAAAACACACTAACACTGATTAATCGATAGTGCTGGCGTGTTCCAGAGTTATCATGTCAGTGATTTGTGCTCTGGCATTATTTTGCTATATTTAATTTACCATTTTCTCAAATAAACAATATTGTATCTAGTGCTGCCATTACAATGTGTAATATATAAATATTATTTCTGCACTTTGCTTAACATTTGTATGGTACAACTTATTTCATCCTTGGTCCACTTGTTAAGTATTTAGCTGAATGATTATTCGTGGATTTAGAAATCCAACCAAAGATGCATTTTATAGATTACAGTAAATAAGACTGAATATGTTATTTGTTTACAATACCTACCAGTATATTTCTTGATTTCGAAATCAAGCCAATTTCTGCAGCCTGAAACCAGTACTTCAAAACTTAAAAAAAAAATAATTATTACTTGAAGATTATATTGACAAAAGTTCAACTGTAACATTCTAACCATTACAAATTAATACAACAGGATTCTAAATCTAAAATTTAAGCTCACCTTCATAATGTTCCTCTACTACAACAATAGGTAACACATCTGACTTAGATTTCATGATATTAGGTAGCCATTCAAAATCCGCATTATTCAGACTCCAGTGATCAAGATCTACTTTATCATTTTGACTGTAACTGTTATAACTATTACCAGAAGCTATCTTTAAAAAATGCTGGACAATGTGCCAAAGAAGGAAAATTGTTATGAGAAACAGTAGCCATTTAACGAAGAGTTGCCATTTTTTTATGAAAATCATTTTCTTTTCTTCATGATAATGCTGAAAGCACACAAAAATGAAAAATCATGATGCAATCCAACAATATGATACAATCTATTTATTTGATAAAAGAATCTAAGTGATACTATTTATATGTATTAATATTATACTTTATAAATATATATCTCTATATGATAATGTTTATATGTAAATATATGATACTGGCAAAAAAAATATTATGAATGTTATAGATGTTCAGTAAATATTCATCTAAGTATTCACAATGCATTCATCATCATCATCATCAAACTCCATTAGAGTGAGGGCTTGAGAGGCTCAAATCCTCTCTTGCAAAAGCCCTGGACAGAAAGCCTGCTGTCTTGCGTAGTGCATAAATGTCGCCATACAGGTCGAGAATTTTTGGTTTCCCAGACATGTCCAGACGGAGATCAGCAAGTCTGAGGCAGTCAAACAGAATATGAGGCATGGTTTCCTCTTCTTCCCCGCAGTGGGGGCACCGTGAATCAAAATTTGGCCATGGCCGTGAGAAATATGAGCCAACAGGACAGTGGCCTGTCCTGCACTGCGCTATAATAGCTTGCTCAGGCCTGGACAGCCTCCATCACGGGAAGTGCGTTCAGGGCGCCTCATGCGCTCCCAGACTCCACGGGCTTTTTGGGACTTGTTCCAGCACTCAAACTACTTTTCCATTTCTGTTTTTTGTATTATAGCCAGGGCTTGATGAAAGCTTGCAGCCTGTTCAGTGGGTGGAATTAGCCCTCCCTGGGGGGCCAAAGAGTCTGCAGTTGTGTTGCTAGTCACACCTATGTGACTCGGTACCCACTGCATTATTACAGGGGTGCCATAGCGTTGTTTAATGTTATGTGAAGCCATGATGACAGTGTTGATATTGGGGGGGGGGGCATGGTCCGGGGCTTTGCAAAGCCTGTAGTACAGATTTTGAGTCAGTGACCACAACAATCTGTGTTGCCCTCAAATGTCCCTCACCGAGTTGAGAGTCAATGACTTTTAAGGCTTCACAGACTGCCATGGTCTCCGCATCAAAACTGCAAACACTACCACATGGTCCAAAGATTTTTACTGAGTAAGAGCCAAGAAAGTCGATGTAGGCTCCATAGCCTGCTCTTCCAGAATCTATTGATGCCGACCCATCAGTGTATGCAAAAATAGCACTGGGCTTGAAGGTATTAATGGTCTCCAAAGCTAGGATTTGAAGGTCGTTAGATGAACGACTTTGCTTAGTGGCTTTAGGGTCTACTAATTTCAAGCGTATGTCTGGGGTCGCAAATTTGCATAGGTAGGCTGTAGTCTATCTGTGATCGGACTGCTCCTAAATACAGTGATCGGAGCATGTTTGCTCGGGCTCCCCACTTCGTGGATGCCAGCTTCCGCACAATGCAAAGTTTCCCTGAGGCCTTTCTACAAAATACTGGATGTGCTCACACATTTTTAGTTTGCGATCTAAAGTTACACCAAGGTACTTGGGTAGCTTTTCCATGCTGAGAGCCATTCCGTTGAGGGAGAGCTGGAAAGGTTGCCCGAGAATGCCAGTCCCGAGCGTGAACAGAGAATAGACCGTCTTGGAAGTGTTTATTTCTAGCCTCCATTTTTGTGTGTATGAGCAGAGCGTATGGAGATCTTCTTATAACACTTTTTATATACAGGTTGCGCTCCTTCCGGATTTTCAAAGGACAATATCATCAGCATATAGCAGCTTTTTGGCATTTTAGCTGAGCCGGTAGGTCATTTATAAAGGCCGTGAAAAGGGCGCATGACAGGAAAAAGCCCTGGGGGAGGCCGTGCTCGAGGGTCATTTCCCCTGAGACTTCTCCGTACATCCTTGTTCTTATTGTACGCTCTTGTAGGAAGTCTCTAATCCAGTAATATATCCGTCCCCGCACCCCAAGGCTCTTATCTTATGAAGCAAACCAGGCCGCCATACTTTATCATATGCCTGTTTTAAGTCAATAAAGACTGCGTATGTACTTTCGGTCCTTTGGAATCCATCTGCTAAGCTCTGCACAAAGATGTTGACTTGGTCTATAGCGGACATTCCAGCCCTAAAACCAGCCTGTTCTGGAGCTATAAGACGGGCACTCTCAAGGTACCAAACCAGACGCTCATTTACCATTTTTTTAGCCATCTTTCCCACACAAGATGTGAGTGAGATGGGCCTGTAGCCCTCATCAGTGGAAGTATCTTTTCCCTTTTTTGGTATAGGAATAATGGTGGCACGTTTCCAGGCCCTTGGCAGATGACCATCTGCCCAGGTTCTATTTACAAATGCCAAGAGCACGGCCCTTCCTTTTCCCCCTACATGCTTAAGCATTTCGGGGGTGATACCATCCGGCCCGGGAGCCTTTTTAAGCTGGCATTTCCTTATGGCAGCATTAAGCTCGCCTATCGAGAAGGTGGAGTTCATCGTTCCCTCAGCACTTTCGGTCTGTGGTTCCTTTCGGTCTTTTTTTTTTATCAGCTTTGCGAGCTTTATCAATGGCTTTGGACAATGGGGACTTCTTGGCAGCCTTGTTGATCTTAGCAAAATATTTGTTCAAAGTGGCTATTTTCTTCTTCGATGAAATGGTTACCCCACTGGGTGAAGATAATGGGGTTGCTGTTTTCGTACACCCAGCATTTTCGAGATTTCTCAGAAGACTCTAAGCCTTAGAGCTATCCCTTAGGTTTAACCTTGCACAGGTGTTGGTCCAACGTTCTCGTTTTTCCCTGTTAACAGACGTTTTGACTAGTAGGCTGAGTCTGTTGTATTTCTGCCTGAGTGTTGGATTGTTTGGGTTCTTTTGGATCTTTTTGTATGTGAGCAGGTCAGGCAGGAACGAGTGGGAGACCTTTTCTTACTGCTCAACATTAAAATTTACCTAACAGTAGGCAGATGTAAGCGCTACTGGGTGGGCTCAATCTGTGACACCTCAGTCTACTAACTAAGAAGAAGCAATAACGAAACTTTACTTCAAATTAAATAAAACAAAAAGATACTTTATTTACATAAAAATAAATCAATAGTAAAATATAATATATACACTACAATGAAAACAACTAATACTAACCCTCTAAATCTACGACACTACAAACACCAACAAACTAACCAAACCAACTATCTAACACAAACTGATCAAACCAACTATCTAACTAAATCACTACAAGTACTACACTAGACCTAGATCTACACAAACACACTACAATAAACTAGTCTAGATCTACAATATTCTACCACTATAACCAACCCATAACTAAAACCAAAACAAGAATACCTTAGCGTTAGTACCTTACTATTAGTATTCACTAAGAACAGAAACAGACTATAAATATATAACTATCTTCCTAAGCCACTAAGGCAACACTACACTACACTACAGAAACAAAATAAATCTACATCTACAGCAGACCAGAGTAATAGCAGTTATAGCACAGCAGAGTAATAGCAGCGTGTATTTCAGCAGTAACACAGCAGCTAGATCTATATCCGGCAGTTACATTCACCAGTTAAAACAGCAGTAATAATAGCCTGCAATACATAAATGCAAAACTATATTATATTCTATTAGGACTGATGGACGCCGCCATCTTTAATAGAGCATGTTGCCAACTATTATCACAAATAGTCCAAGTAGAAAATAAAATAACTACCATACACATAGTGTGACATAGATCTAGTAAAAAAAATATAAAATACTTACAAACTTACAGGCCGTCCCAGGTACAGAATAATAAAATAATTAGACGACAGACCACAAAGATCTTCAGCTGTCACATAGACAGAGATATGGTACTGACCACTGGTCAAATGTACACTCAACTGTTTTAAGAAAGCATGTAGTACATCACTTTTATACTATCCCGCACTAACCTATATAAATATGCGGAAGTACAATTATAAAATCTGACACTAACCTATAAACATAAAATATATAAAAATAGCTCTAACCTATACAACAAAAATACATTGAAAAATAGCTAAAATTGCATATAAAACTAGCTCTGGTTTAATTTGATTTTAGGCACATCGGCACAATTTGGGCCATGTCGTGCCTGCTTGATTTGATTTGATTTGATTTGTTGATTTGAGGCACATCGGCACAATTTAGGCCATGTCGTGCCTGCAGTCCCTTAAGGACTACTCTCTCTCTAAACAACAAGGGCCAGATTCTATACAGTAATATAATTAAAATTAAGGTCTATTCACAGTTAAAATAGTAAAGGTAGTAAAAATTTAAATATTTGGTAAAAATCTAATGTAAATAGTGCATGTTCACAAATTCATAAATCAGATCTACGTAGATAGCCCCACTTCCCGAATAAAGCCCAGTACCTTCCCAGGGTCGACATTATCAAATAGTGTTTTTAAATTAGTGGCTCTAAAATTTTCTCCCTGACATCCTGGTATCTGGGGCAATCAATGAGGATATGTTCCACGGTGAGGCGAGAGTCACAGTACTCACAAAGTGGGGGCTCCTCTCTCTTCAGCACAAAAGAGTGCGTGATGTAGGTGTGGCCAATCCTAAGTCTGGACATGGTCGTGCTACCACGCCTTGTCAGACCCTTAGATGTGGGCCGCCACCTGACATCCGCCACAATCTGCCTGAGTTTACTGTGAGTCTCAGCCTCCAATCGGTTCTGCCACTCTCGATAGGTGGCAGAGGCAATACTTTGTCTTAGGTCCGAGCAGAGAATTTGGGTTCCTGACACCGCATGATTTAGGGCTCTCTTTGCTTCTCTGTCTGCGGCTTCGTTTCTCTCAATGCCAACATGGGAGGGGACCCAGATGAAAATGACATCACTACGGTCGGCTGTTATTTGGTCCAACAGCTTCAGGCTCTTATGTACCAATGGGATGTCAGTCTTCATCCGCCCCAAAGCTTGCAATGCAGATTTGGAGTCGGAGCAGATTATAAATTTCCTCCTTTCTGATGCTTTAACGGCCATAAGTGCAAGCGATATGGCATGCAATTCGGCCGTAAAGATGGAGCAGCCATCGGGGAGTCTACGGGAGATTGTTTTGTTCCGAAAGGAGCAGGCACACGCGACCATTCCCTCCTGGGTCAGAGCTGTCTCTTCCCGGTTTAGGTATCGGTATAACTATGGCTTTCCTCCAGCTGTTTGGGAAAGCGCCTGTTTGCCACACACAGTTATAGACCCCTAGCAGGACTGCCAATGAGGGTTCGGGAAGGTGATTGAGGAACTGGTAATGGATTTCATCTTCTCCAGGCGCTGTGTCATGTGACTTGTCCAGCGATTCCCTCAGTTCCTCAAGCGAGAACGGTTTGTTGTAGTCTTCATTGTTCTCTGACCTGAAATCAATAGGGTGTCTTTCCTCCCTGGTTTTGACTTTTTGGAACTCTGTAGTGTGCAGTGGATGACTTTTCTGCTATTGAGGTTGCAAGGCAGTCAGCTATTTCTCTGGGGGACGTGACAGTTCGCCCTTTGGTTTTTCAGATGCCCTATTGCATTTGATTCTTTCCCTTTGATTCGCCTTACTGCCTTCCAAACCGCTCTAGCAGAAGTTTTGGCATCCAGACTGCCGACAAAACTTCTCCAGGAATTCCTTTTGGCTGACCGTATGGTTTGTCAAGCCTTTGCTCTAGCTATCCTGAATAGCTTTAGGTTTTCCTGGGAAGGATTCTTTATAAATGCAGCCAGTCGTTTTTTCCTATCGCCAATAGCACTTTTGCAAGCTGTATCAAACCATCGTTTGCTAGGCCGTTTTGGATTTGCGGATGTTAGGGGTACAACTTTCCTGGCTATACTTAGTAGCTTGCTAGCAAAGGTATCAGCTGGGTTCTGCTCATCGAGGATATTTTCTGTGATATACTCGGAGCATCTTTTTTGGAATTGTTCCCAATCGGCATTATTCAGTTTCCACCGCTGAGGTCGTCCCAATGAGGGGAGATTGTTAGTAATGATGATTGGGAAGTGATCACTTCCCCGTAGATCATTGCTAACTGACCATTTAAAGTCGTCCAGAAGTCCGGGGACGCATACGGTGAGGTCAATGCATGTGAATGATCCAGTTCCTGGGTGCAAGTAGGTCGGTGATTCATCATTAACTATGCATAAATCATGTTGGAGGAAATATCCTCCAGCATACGACCTCTTGTGTCGGTATTGTTGGATCCCCACATGGTGTTATGGGCATTGAAATTCCCAAGGATTAAATAAGGCCGGGGGAGTTGTTTCAATAGGTCCTCCGTGTCTGTTGGGTTGAATGGAGCGCCTGGTGGTAGATACAGGCTGCAGCAAGTGATAACTTTGTGAAGGGTTATCCTAGCTGCTACGGCCTAAAGTGTGGTCTGTAGTTCTACCTTCTCATGGGGGATGCTATCCTTCACAAGGATACAGACTCCACCTGATGCTCTCTCTGCATCCTCAACATTCTTGCTGTAAGCACTGTAGCTTCGGAAGCTGATGCTATCTTTCAGAAATGTTTCCTGTAAGCAGACAGCTACAGGAGTCTCAGAGTCCATCAGTAGCTGCATTTCCTCATAATTGGCCTTGAGGCCTCTACAATTCCACTGTACAATTCTGGAATCCATGGCTTATTCTAGATGACCTACTTGGAGCTATTTGGCCTTAGGAGGCCCCCGGAGGGGTTTCCCTTTATTCCAGTGACCTTGGTATTTTTATTCTTGGGTTTGGATGGAGAGGAGGACAACCCCCTTTTGGGGGAAATCTTTCTCTCTGGAGAGGGGAGATCCCTCTGGTTAGAGCGGAGGTTATTTCCTCCTCTAGGGAGTTGGTCAACCTCTAATTCGGTAGAGGTTGGGGTGTCTGGCTGGGTTCTCTGAGGAGAACCTGTGTCAGACATGATGTCTCCGGGTTCTCCCGGAGTGATTGTTTTGACATGCTGCTCAGTCTCCATGCTCTCATCAGCGAGCAAAGAGAACCTGTTCTTTAGCATGACAACAGGGCTTTCCTTTTTCTTCGGAGGTGTGTTCTTTGGCGGTGTTTTTTTCTGAGTTGGAGGAGGAGGAGGGGGTGGTGGGGTCAATATGTCCGTCTGTGTGGCTATGGATCTTCCTATCTTAGCAACAGCCTGGGCGTAGGTCTTTGTCAAGCCGAATTGGCCCTTGGGTAGGGCCAATACAGCCGATTTCGCCTGGCTGAAGGTACATCCATTTCTTGCCTTGTACTCCTGTACGGCAACCTTCTGTTTCCACACAGGGCAGTCCTTGGAGTAGGCTGAGTGGCCAGCGTGACAGTTTGGGCATTTGAACTTGGCTGTGCAGCCCTTGTCCTCATGACCCTTCCAGCACATCTGGCACACACAGTGTTCCTCTTGCAGACTGCCGCGCCGTGTCCATAAACCTGGCACTTGAAGGACATCATGGGGTTAGGTATGTAGCGCCGGGCATGGGTGACTCCTTCAATGCCCTCCACCATTTACTTTTCGGAACATTCAAGTAGGTCCCTAGAGCTGATTACACCTCTGCTGGTGTTCAGACTCTTGTGTGGCATGACTTCCACTTGGAGATCACAGAGTTGATTGTTGTTGTTGATTTGAGGCACATCGGCACAATTTAGGCCATGTCGTGCCTGCAGTCCCTCAAGGACCACTCTCTCTCTAAACAACAAGGGCCAGATTCTATACAGTCATATAATTAAAATCAAGGTCTATTCACAGTTAAAATAGTAAAGGTAGTAAAAATTTAAATATTTGGTAAAAATCTAATGTAAATAGTGCATGTTCACAAATTCAGAAATCAGATCTTCGTAGATAGCCCCACTTCCTGAATAAAGCCCAGTACCTTCCCAGGGTCGACATTATTAAATAGTGTTTTTAGATTAGTGGCTCTAAAATATTTCGCCCTGACATCCTGGTATCTGGGGCAATCAACGAGGATATGTTCCACGGTGAGGCGAGAGTCACAGTACTCGCAAAGTGGGGGCTCCTCTCTCTTCAGTACAAAAGAGTGCGTGATGTAGGTGTGGCCAATCCTAAGTCTGGACATGGTTGTGCTACCACGCCTTGTCAGACCCTTAGATGTGGGCCGCCACCTGACATCCGCCACAATCTGCCTGAGTTTACTGTGAGTCTCAGCCTCCCATCGGTTCTGCCACTCTCGATAGGTGGCAGAGGCAATACTTTGTCTCAGGTCCGAGTAGGGAATTTGGGTTCCTGACACCGCATGATTTAGGGCTCTCTTTGCTTCTCTGTCTGCGGCTTCGTTTCCCTCAATGCCAACATGGGAGGGGACCCAGATGAAGGTGACATCCCTACGGTCGGCTGTTATTAGGTCCAACAGCTTCAGGCTCTTATGTACCAATGGGATGTCAGTCTTCATCCGCCCCAAAGCTTGCAATGCAGATTTGGAGTCGGAGCAGATTATAAATTTACTCCTTTCTGATGCTTTTACGGCCATAAGTGCAAGCAATATTGCGTGCAATTCGGCCGTAAAGATGGAGCAGCCATCGGGGAGTCTACGGGAGATTGTTTTGTTCCGAAAGGAGCAGGCACACGCGACCTTTCCCTCCATTTTGGATCCGTCTGTGTAGATGGTGCCACAATCTCCGTAGCTCTCCTGCAGTTCCCTAAAGTGGACTTGTAGTATGCTTGGGTCTGTATTTTCTTTTTTGAAATTAAGGAGGGATGGAGATCACAGAGTCTTCTGCATCTTGCCTTCTACTTCTACAAGAAGTTCCATTGATTTGTGTAGCTTAGACACACTCTTGGGCTCTCATACTACTGACTTGAGTCCCTTATAGATAAGGAAAGGGCTCAGCTTTGTCAGGCTTTTCCCCTTCTCTGTGCACCTGACCACAAAAATTATGGCCAGGTAGTACAGTTTTTTGTGGCCTCCTCCTTTTTTGCCTCAATACGGCGTCTCTTGCCCAGACTTAAATCTGGGGCAAGTAGTTTATTGGGGTTTTTTTTAATCCATATATATTTTCTTGTTAGTTCGGCACCTGTGCTCCCCACCCGCCATGGAGTCCAACAAGGGGACGGGCCATTCGGATGTCCAGAATGAGCCCGCCAGGGCTACACAGGTGCTATACTCAGTCCGATACAGCAGCTCCATGATTGACCCTCCAGCCACCGTCGACGACCTATGCTGGTAGCTCGGCATGACCAGCCGGTTGGCCCAGAGCGGGCCATCTGGGCCTCGGGGAACTTGGAGCCGAAGTATTGTGTTGTTGTGGTTTATCCTCAGATAGCCACCACTCAAACACCAGGATCTCTTTATCCCCCCTTACCCGTCGCAGTCCACGGCAAACGGACTGGTCTAGGACGTAGTGAGAATTTAAAGTTAAGGAGACAGTGTGATGATCAATGAAGGAAGACTTAGGAAAAGAGGAGGCAGACACAATGATAGAAAAGAAGTAGGGCACTTTTGAGCTCCAAAAGTGCTAAGGAAAGAGGAGCGCAGTTTAACGTCATGTCTCGGGACGCAAAACTAGCTCTGGGAGCGCAAAATCACATGTATGCCCTTCTCCGATCCATAACAAGTTTGTTGATTTCAGCCTTAGATGTGGGCCGCATGATTTAGGGCTCTCTTTGCTTCTCTGTCTGCGGCTTCGTTTCCATCAATGCCAACATGGGAGGGGACCCAGATGAAGGTGACATCCCTATGGTCGGCTGTTATTTGGTCCAACAGCTTCAGGCTCTTATGTACCAATGGGATGTCAGTCTTCATCCGCCCCAAAGCTTGCAATGCAGATTTGGAGTCGGAGCAGATTATAAATTTCCTCCTTTCTGATGCTTTAACGGCCATAAGTGCAAGCGATATGGCATGCAATTCGGCCGTAAAGATGGAGCAGCCATCGGGGAGTCTACGGGAGATTGTTTTGTTCCGAAAGGAGCAGGCACACGCGACCTTTCCCTCCATTTTGGATCCGTCTGTGTAGATGGTGCCACAATCTCCGTAGCTCTCCTGCAGTTCCCTAAAGTGGACTTGTAGTATGCTTGGGTCTGTATTTTCTTTTTTGAAATTAAGGAGGGATGGAGATCACAGAGTCTTCTGCATCTTGCCTTCTACTTCTACAAGAAGTTCCATTGATTTGTGTAGCTTAGACACACTCTTGGGCTCTCATACTACTGACTTGAGTCCCTTATAGATAAGGAAAGGGCTCAGCTTTGTCAGGCTTTTCCCCTTCTCTGTGCACCTGACCACAAAAATTATGGCCAGGTAGTACAGTTTTTTGTGGCCTCCTCCTTTTTTGCCTCAATACGGCGTCTCTTGCCCAGACTTAAATCTGGGGCAAGTAGTTTATTGGGGTTTTTTTTAATCCATATATATTTTCTTGTTAGTTCGGCACCTGTGCTCCCCACCCGCCATGGAGTCCAACAAGGGGACGGGCCATTCGGATGTCCAGAATGAGCCCGCCAGGGCTACACAGGTGCTATACTCAGTCCGATACAGCAGCTCCATGATTGACCCTCCAGCCACCGTCGACGACCTATGCTGGTAGCTCGGCATGACCAGCCGGTTGGCCCAGAGCGGGCCATCTGGGCCTCGGGGAACTTGGAGCCGAAGTATTGTGTTGTTGTGGTTTATCCTCAGATAGCCACCACTCAAACACCAGGATCTCTTTATCCCCCCTTACCCGTCGCAGTCCACGGCAAACGGACTGGTCTAGGACGTAGTGAGAATTTAAAGTTAAGGAGACAGTGTGATGATCAATGAAGGAAGACTTAGGAAAAGAGGAGGCAGACACAATGATAGAAAAGAAGTAGGGCACTTTTGAGCTCCAAAAGTGCTAAGGAAAGAGGAGCGCAGTTTAACGTCATGTCTCGGGACGCAAAACTAGCTCTGGGAGCGCAAAATCACATGTATGCCCTTCTCCGATCCATAACAAGTTTGTTGATTTCAGCCTTAGATGTGGGCCGCATGATTTAGGGCTCTCTTTGCTTCTCTGTCTGCGGCTTCGTTTCCATCAATGCCAACATGGGAGGGGACCCAGATGAAGGTGACATCCCTATGGTCGGCTGTTATTTGGTCCAACAGCTTCAGGCTCTTATGTACCAATGGGATGTCAGTCTTCATCCGCCCCAAAGCTTGCAATGCAGATTTGGAGTCGGAGCAGATTATAAATTTCCTCCTTTCTGATGCTTTAACGGCCATAAGTGCAAGCGATATGGCATGCAATTCGGCCGTAAAGATGGAGCAGCCATCGGGGAGTCTACGGGAGAAGATCTGGTCGTGATAGTGAACCATTGCTAGCATGCAGAAGAGTAGGAGGAGAGTGTTTATTTTGCAAAACAAAAAGGTTCGTAGAATTGCACAGGTCATGAACTTTTTTACCAGATTGATCAGTGTCATCATAGCCCCAGGAAGGTGAATGGGCATTTAGATCTCCAGTGTCTACAGTTATTGTCTCTCTGACATCTAAAGCCAGTTCTTGTTTTGGTGGATTATAAACATTGATACACTTGAAGCGTCTATTATTTTTCCAAATTTCTAATACCAAAGTGTCCGTCCTCCCCTGAATCAAGTCTGTGGACACTTTCTTGGCGACTAGAGCATTAGCCACCAATGTAACCAGGCCTCGGCAATCCCCACAGGAGCAGCGGAAAACAGAGTACCCGGGTATTGAGACACTTCTTTTTTCACCTGTCAGACATTCTTGTAGTAAGGCAACATCCACACACTTTTTGTGGAGCAGGTTAGTTATTTCAAGTATCTTTGGAATAAGTCCTCGGACGTTACATTGAAGGACTTTGAAAGTTTTAGTATCAGATTTGGAAATTTGTTTCCACCTAAATTAGTGTGAGGGATACTTACTTTCCCAGTATGAGGTGTTGGTGTTGGGTTACTTTTTTCTGAGACTTGGTTTTTTAATTATGTTTGTTTGGGGGGAAAGGGATGTTATCAGGTTTTGTGTGTTGGGAAGAATGGTAGCTCTTTTTTCACAACGTGGCCAGTTCTCCCTATGTACCAACGTTGCGAGGCAATTAGTAGCAAATTTTTCGATGCCAGGCCTAATGCCCTTTACCTGGCCAGCGGAGCCTGTTAGGGTCTGCTCAGACCCGCTTTTCTTTGTAATTTTACTCGACATTGGTATGGGTTCCTCCAGGGGGAGGAGATTTGGGTTGCCCCTTAGAGCGAGCAGTGAAAAACAGTCCAGACAGGAACATTGGACTATGAATCGATCGAAAGATCAGTTAATTCAACCACTCGCTCGTATGGGCAGGGTTTAATCCACGAAAGTGGAGTGAGGCAGGAGACCTTTTTTTAAAGCCACCAGTTTAGGGCCCGCAAATTTTGATGGCTTGACCCTCCACTAGTCTCCAGGGCGGCGGCTGGTCAGTTCAGCATTAGCTAAAGCCCCGACAGACACAAATCCCTACACCAGACGTGCGTGCAGGGGTTATTTCGATCAGAGCTTAGCATTACCCAGACCTCACCAGCAGAACTCTTCACCAGGAGAGCATGAGTTGGGGCTCCCACAACGTTAGCCTTTTTCAGAGCACCCTGAGAGCAAGGGTGGACTTACTCCAGTTACCAGGGGACACCACGAGTAGGTCGGCGGGCACTGTCCCCATCACAATGCATTAAATCCCAGTGTTGTATTGAAGTCTTGGAATGGCCAGGTATATAAACCACATGAAAAATTGAATCACTATTAGGTTAAGTTTTTTTATTGATTTATGTGTTGTCATCAATAATAAATAATTGTGCAAAGTTTCAAGAGAATGGGAATTGGGAGAAAAAAATCAACAATTATGACAAGAATGACAGAATGACTTGATATAATCTTGGTAAAAATTAATATATAACTTCGTTGACAGTTTTTTTTTTTTATATTTAAATTGCTTAAATTGCTCAAAGATGTACACAAATTTCAACAGTGATATTAATTTGTTTCCATGAGCTTAATCAATGGCCTTAGTATGATCATGCAAATTAAGTTATTTTACTTAAGATACTAGCAAACGAGATTAGGTCATATTAGATGTAGTTTAAATTATAATCTTAACTTCATTTGGTTTTTAAAAGAAAAGAGATTAGGCACTCAAGAGTAGATAAATTACATTTAACTTTCTAAATCATTTCTTTCAGAAAAAGACATTAACCAAACACACTGGAACTGTATTAATAACAAATTAAAGAAACTTTGCAAACAGAATGAAACCTTTTTAATAATAATAATAATAATACAAGCAGAGAGTAAATAAATTTCTCAACACAAAACCTTTTGACAGTAACCTCATCACGGCAATAAATAGCTGGGCCGTCCCAGTGCTCCTTTAAAATCCAAAAATAATCAAATGGACAGATACCGACCTACATGACATTGACAGACTCACGAGGAAATTATTAACCAAATTCCGATGTTTACACCCCAAGTCCTCCACCATAAGGCTATACCTGCCCCGGAAGGAGGGAGGCGTGGATTGCAGAACATCTTCAAACTGTGTAAGACGCAAGTTTCCAAAATACGATCAAAACTGCACGCCTCCAGCAATGAACTAGTTTCCTTCCTACGCTAATACGACTATGATGCAACCCCTCTGAACCTAAACAATGTTGATGTTAATGTCGGTTTGGACGACGTCGGGCATGAGATTCGCCAATGGGAAGAAAAAACACTCCACGGAAAATTCCCGGCTTTATTACATGGGGACAACATTGACAAGGCTGCTTCCTTAGCATGGCTAAAAGCAGGTCATCTCTACCCTGAAACGGAAGGCTTTGTCACAGCAATACAGGACAGAGTAATTAGAACAAAAAATTACGAGAAACATATCCTAAAACTCAATATTGTTGACAAATGCCGAAAATGTGGAAATGTGGGTGAGTCAATTGAAAACATAATGGGATGTTCAGCCCTATCGGAATCTGCCTACCTAGGTCGCCATAACTAAGTTGCAAAGCTAATACACCAACACTTGGCTTTGACACACAATTTGATCGGTAAGGATACTCCTCCATACTACAAATACTCACCACAAGAGGTTCTCGAGTCTACGGATCATCTACTGTACTGGGATAGGCCTATTTTGACTGACAAAACGGTAGATTTTAATCGCCCTGATTTGCTGCTCATCGATAAAAAAGAAAAGGCCGCTACCATTATTGACATCGCCGTACCACTATCTCATAATTTAAAAAAAAAACTGAGCTGGAAAAACAACGGAAATATGGGAGCCTTGGCTTGGAGATTAAGCGTTTATGGAAATTATCTAAAATAACAATATACCCCATTGTCGTATCAACCGAGGGAATAATAACAACTGACCTCACAGATACCTTCAAGGCCCTTGTCATTCCTAGGAACATTCTCGTTGCCTGTCAGAGGGCGGTACTTCTGCAGACCTGCCACATCACCAGAAAATTCCTCGGTGGAAACTGATAAAGGGACTACGATGAATTTTGTTTCCCTTTAACGAAACTCGACCCTGGCTTCGCCAGAGAATGAATACTCGCTCTTTTATAATAATAATAATAATAATAATCCAAACTAAAAACAACCTAATACCAGAAATGCCTGATGACGATTTCACAGCCGAAGAAGTCTCAGAAAGCTATATCAAAAACTCACAACTGGACTGCTCCTGGGCCGGACAATATACACAACTTTTGGCTGAAAAAACATGTACCACTAACATCATGTTTTAACGAGTTAATATCAGAACCGTCTTCAATGCTGTTAGAACTCACTGAAGGGAGAACATCTCTCCTCTCCAAAAAAAGGCGATCCGAATCAACCATCAAACTATGG
Source organism: Biomphalaria glabrata (assembly GCF_947242115.1). NCBI lineage: Eukaryota > Metazoa > Mollusca > Gastropoda > Planorbidae > Biomphalaria > Biomphalaria glabrata. The sequence continues at coordinate 25,240,337 of NC_074712.1, forward strand.
CCATATCATTGTCTGTCAGTTGTGTATAAACTATTAACCTCACTTTTAAAAAATAAATTTTGCTATGGCCATAAGCTACGGTACTAGCAGTGGAACAACAAGGTTGCATTGAAGAGTCGATGGGCTGTAAATTACAGCTAACTATAGATGGTATTATATTGCACCAAGCTAATAGAAATTTACACATGTGTTACATCGACTACAAAAAAGCTTTCGATTCAGTTCCGCGTGATTGGCTATTAAAAACCCTGGATATTTATAGAATCAACCCAAGAATAAAACAACTATTGAAAGTCTGTATGAATAATTGGAAGATAAATCTGCACCTTAATCGTGATAAACTAGGTTCTGTGCACATAAGAAGAGGTATATACCAGGGTGACTCACTATCTCCACTCAGGTTCTGCCTAGCGATTAATCCTCTATCTACATTACTCCAAGACTCTACAAATGGTTTTAGGGTTGACACTAAATGTACAAAATGTGTGTCCCACTTATTATACATGGATGATCTAAAGCTCTATGCAGAAACCGAACAAAAGTTACACACCTTAATCAAAATGGTAAAATGCTTTAGTGACGATATCTGTATGTCTTTTGGCCTGGATAAGTGTGGCATCATAAGCATTAAAAAGGGCAAGGCAACGAACACCAACATTACATTTGAAGGTATCGAGGAATTGAACTCTGCCTCTCTTTATAAATATCTTGGAATAAACCAGAATGCCAAGATAAACCATAAGAAATTAAAAGAGGACTTTCTTAGTAAATATTAGCAAAGAGTTAATAAAATCCTCAACACCAAACTGTCTGGCAGTAATCTCATCACTGCAATAAACAGCTGGGCCGTCCCAGTGCTTCTTTACACGTTCGGTGTGATCAAATGGACTGACAGACTCACTAGAAAATTACTAACCAAATTTCGATGCCTACACCCAAGTCCTCCACCATAAGGTTATACCTGCCCAGGAAGGATGGGGGTCGTGGATTGCAGAACATCTTCAAATTGTGTAACATGCAAGTTTGAAAAATACGATAAAAACTGCTCACCTCCAGCAATCAATTAGTTTCTTTTCTACGCAAATATGACTCCGAAGCAACCCCTCTGAACCTACACAATGCTGATGTCAATGCACTGGCGGAACCGCGGGGGGGGGGGGGGGGGGGTAGGGGCGATCGACCCCCCCCCCGGGGGCGGACGAATTTTAATATAGAATTCACACAATTTGTATACGAATGTATTACTTATGTTAATAATATATACTAATTATTTATATTTCAACCTATTTTTAGATTATTTCGCCCCCCCCCCTCAAGTATGGTGACCGATTCGGTTGGGTCGGGAGGGGGTGATGGTATTAATCCCCCCCCCCATACACTTTCGGGTGGGGGGGACGGTCCAATTTATTTGTACAAATCAATGCTTGCTAACAGAATATATTAAATATCTATATGATTAAAACTTGTTATTTATATTTTAACCAATCTTTATATTATGTCGTTCCCTGTTTGCCGATTGGGGGGGGGGCGAATACCTCTACTGCCCTTCCCAAATAAGCCCTTTGAGTGGGGGTGGGGCGGTCCTATTTTTATGGAGAATCATAGTTTGTGAACAAAATTAGTTGAATATCTATATAATGTAAACTACGTATTGATATGTGAACCCATTGTATATTATATCGTACCACACCCTAATCTCAAATTTTATCATTAATAAATTTAAATGAAAAAGGGTTGTACCAGGTGGGAGAAGCGATACATGCAATCGCATTTCCCCCATCGGACAAACCAATACTTTTTCTTTTTGTATTAAAGTTAAGAAATTACAAAATTTAAAAAAATCTGTCAATAATATAATTTATATATACTATAAATTAAATTCTTATATCGAGTCGCCCCACCCCTATTCTTTAATGCCAATTGCAATCTTTAGCAGAAATTATTAAAGGAGCGAGGATTAATCGTTTTCATTCTACCGCCCCTACCATTTCCAGACAGAGTTTATGTAATTTCACATGAATTTATCATAATTATTTTAAGAAAGTTAGAATTCAAACCAATTTTTTCAGTATAAGAGTCATGATTGAGATGAGTTCTAAACTCAAATATCATCTACAGTCGCCTTTTCCCAACCTTTACTAAATCTGAACTTTTTGTAGTAAAATAAATTTGGGACTATAACTCAAAATTTGTACACATATGTCATTGAATATTATTTATCGAATAATTTTTTTTTCGGCGGCGATCCTCAAAGCCAAAATCTAAATATGTGGGGTATCTTATCTTTTCAAGGAACAAATCGGTTTTATTTGCAATGTATTAAGGGCCTATAAATTCATATTGGAATATTTTTCAAGTACATTATTCAAAAGGTCCTTTTTTAATAGTATGAATAATGAGCTTTAGGTCAGGAGAAGGCGTTTCTGCAGTGAAGAATGCAAGCAAACACTTTTGGCGTCGGGGCTTCGCCCCGAACTCCATTGATGAATAATGAGCTGTAGATGTCAGGAGAATGCGTTTCTGCTGTGAAAAAAGCAAGAAAACGCGTTTGGCGTCGGGGCCTTACCCCGAACTCCACTAAGGAACCTTATAGCGCTGCCCCAGTCGTTTTGTTTTTCGCTGAAGATTGAGAAATGCTGCTTTTTTTTAAATTCTCATATATATATATATATATATATATATATATATCATGGGCGTAGCCAGGATTTTTTTTCGGGGGGGGGGGGGTTTGGGGGAGTGAATTTTTTTCTCCCCCCCCCGACCCCCCCCCCCCCCCCGCGAAAAAAAAATTATATGTATTTATGTATGTGTGTGTGTGTACATAATCTTTATTAGATTCTGACCCTTCATTCTTTCGGAAGACGTTTATTGTGCCCTAGATTAGGTTCTTCCATGAGTTAGTGAAAAAATTGTAGATTCCCCGACATTACTAGCCCCGCCGCCAAGCACTATTTCTGATATTGAAAACCAACAAAATGCATATTCTGAGGTATCTACAGTGCATTTTCCTGCTATTAAAAAGTTCTATTTCAAAAACCTAATGTGCTATTCTTACTGACTTAGACCCTCCCTCGTCGTTCGGCGCATTTGCCATCAAGCTGTTTCCATAAAATTGTGGACTCCCCGCCATTAATATCAAGGGGGTCTGGGGGAGCGCCAGGAGCTCCCCAGCGCGGGGCGAAGCCCCGCCGCCAAGCACTATTTCTGGTATTGAAAGCCAACAAAATGCATATTCTGAGGTATCTACAGTCCATTTTAATGCTATTAAAAAGTTGTATTTCAAAAACCTAATGTGCTATTCTTACTGACTTAGACCCTCCCACGCCGTTGGGAGCATTTGCCATCAAGCAGTTTCCATAAAAATCTGTCACTGGTAATGTCTGAAGCCTCTTCCCACCTACCATGAGGACCTCCATGAATGAGTGGCGTCAAGTTGTACTAGGATATCATTGCAACTCTTCTTATGCGTAATTCATTTTGTCGGAGAACATGTCCCGCAAACCTTATGCGTCGTTCTCTCACAATCTTACTAAGGGGTCGACTCCCAGTTCGGCATAGGATTTCCTTGATTTAGATCCGATCTCTATAACTGACTCCTAAAATCTGTCTTAGCCATCTTTGTTGAGCTACATTTAGTGTTTTTCGATTTCGGCAGATGACTATTCACTGCAGTTTATTAATGGAGCCCTGCCACTGGTAAAAATGTGTAACCTCTCTTGAATACGCTCTTGGAATTAAGTGACTAGTTTGCTTTAGATTTTATATCGAAAAGAGAAGTTTTATCGTCAAAATCTTCTGTTGGGGGTTTTCCACCTCAAAATGCTCTGTAGGGGGATTTTAGACTCAAAACCATCTGGAGGGGTTTTAAACTTCAAAAAAAAAAGCCATCTGTAGAAGAAACTCAAAACCCCCGATTGGCTTGGCTACGCTCAAATAATTTTAGTGTGTAATTTGCTTTTTTTTTATATTGAAGATGTATTTTTAGCACCATACCCCTCTGAATGGGGGTTTAAACTCAAAACCCCTTTCGGCAACGCTCATAGCATTTTGAGTGCATAATTTGCTTTTTTCTTACACTGAAGATGGCGGGGGGTTTAAACCCAAAACCCCTTTGACTACGCTCATAGATTTTAGAGTGAGTAATTTTCTTTTATTTATATTGAAGAGGTACTTTTTAGCTTCAAACTCCACTGGAGGGGAGTTTAAACTCAAAACCCCATAGACTACACTTATAACATTTTTAGTGTATAATTTGCTTTTTTTTTTTTATTATTAAAGAGGTATTTTTTACCTTCAAACCTTTTACCTTTAAACTCAATACTGAGTCAAAACCCATTTAGCTACGCTCATAACATTTTGAGTGCGTAATTAGCTATTTTTTTATATTAAAGAGGGGGGTTTATCGTAAATTTTAGACGGGGTTTTAAAATCAAAATCTTCCTTAACTGTGATCTTGGAATTAGGGGATTTTCGTTTGTATTTTTTTTGTTTTGTTATATAAAAGAGGGGGAGATAACTGCAAAAACCCCAGGTAGGGGGTTTAAAACTCAAAACCCCTGGTAGGGGGTTTAAAACTCAAAAACCCTAGAAGGGGTTTTTAAACTCGAACCGCTCTGGTAGGGGTTTTAAACTCGAACCCCCCTGGTAGGGGTTTTTAAACTCGAACCCCCCTGGTAGGGTGTTTTAAACTCGAACCCCCCTGGTAGGAGTTTTTAAAATCAAAACCCCTTTGGTTGTGCTAGGGTAAGTGATGGTTTAGTATTAAAATCTCACCTAAAATAAACAAAATCAAAGCAAAAAATCAGTCACTAAATTCCGACTCCCCCCCCCCCCAAGGGGGAAGATTTCATTTCGGGGGGGGGGGGGTTTGAACCCCAAGAACCACCCCCCTGGCTACGCCCATGATATATATATATATATATATATGTGTGTGTATATGTGTGTGCTGTAAGCACGTTTATGCATAGGGTTAGGGTTTGGTAAAAAATCGCCCCCCCCCCCACTCCAAAGTTCTGGATCCGCTAGTGTGTCAATGTCGGTTTGGACGAAGTAGGGCATGAGATTCGCCAATGGGAAGAAAAAAACCTCCACGGAAAATTCCCGGCCTTATTACATGGGGACAACATCGACAAGGCTGCTTCCTTAACATGGCTCAAAGCAGGTCATCTTTACCCTGAAACAGAAGGCTTTGTTACAGCAATACAGGACAGAGTAATCAGGACAAAAAATTACGAGAAGCATATACTGTAACTCAATGTTATCGACAAATGTGGAAATGTGGGCGAGTCGATTGAACACATTATGGCAGGATGCCCAGCCCTATCAGAATCAGCCTACCTAGGTCGCCATAAACAAGTTGCAAAGTTAATACACCAACACGCACAATTTGATCGGTAAGGACACTCCTCTTTATTATAAATACTCGCCACAAGAGGTTCTCGAGTTTACTGAACATCTGCTGTAGGGATAGGCCTATTCCGACCGACAAAACGGTAGATTTCAATCGCCCGGATCTTCTGTTCGTTGATAAAAAAGAAAAAACCGCTACCACTGTCTCATAACTTAAGAAAAACTGAGATAGAAAAACAAAGAAAATATGGGAACCTAGGCTTGGAGATTAAGCGTATATGGAAATTGTCCAAAATAACAATATACCCCATTGTTATATCAACCGAGGGGATAATAACAACTGACCTCACAGACACCTTCAAGACCCTTAGCATTCCTATGAACATCCTCGTTGCTTGTCAGAGGGCGGTACAGCTGCAGACCTGCCACATCACCAGAAAATTCCTCAGTGGAAACTGTTAAAGGGACTACCGGTACGATGAATTTGTTTCTCTTTAGCGAAACTCGACCCTGGCAGCGCCAGAGAATGACTACTCGTTCATTTCTAACATAATAATAATCTTTATTGTCCGTATGGAAATATGTCTTACATTTGCGCATTACACCAAACAAAAAAACATTATAACTATAAGAAACCAAAATATACATTCACACCAGACTCACTCATAATTTACATGTGATAAAGTTTATATCAGATTGTTCCTATTTAATGATTTGATTACCATGAATACAAGAGTTTTTGTGTCAGTTTGTCTTTGCTATCGGTGTCTTGTATCTCTTTTGTGATGGTAAAATCACAAATTCCTGACACAAAAGGTGATTCTTTATTTCTAGGATCTTGTAAGCTTTTTTTTATAGATGTTTGTCTCAAACAGCTGCCCAAATGGGGTTTGTTTTTTGCCAATGATTTTACCAGCAGCATTTAGGATTCTATAAAGACAGTTTTCTTAGTAATCGTAATCTTTGTTGCCCTTTTTTGCTGATATAATCAGTATTTGCAGCAATATTTAGTTTATTGCCTAGGATAGTACCTAAGAATTTAAAAGTTTGCACAATTACTTTGTGTAAAAAAAAAGTAAAAAAAAATTTTGGGTGTTTTTTTTACTGTGAATAGTTGTAAAAATGGTGTATTTTTTATGAAAAAACTGCTTGCATAGTTGATTTTAAAAATTAAATTTTCGCTTTCCGAAAAGAAAAAAGTAGCCGTTGCATCAGCACTTTGAAAGGCTTTTAAATGATGTCGCATTATCAATATCTTTTCTAGTTTACAAGATCTAAACGGGGATGGAAAGACAGACCACACAAAACTAATAGAGTCTATTCCCCTTTCGGGGGTGCGCTAAAAATGGAAACAGCAGGAGTTATAGTATCTCCATTAAAAAGTGAAGATAACTTAACACATAATGATAACAAAATTAAAGCTTAAAATAGATACTTTGCATCTGCATTTACAGCCCAATTAGACAAAGACATATTGCTTATTTTAAACAAAGTTGAAAACTTGATTTATTTATAAAACTTAATAAAACTTATATTTATTTTATTTTTTTTATATTATTTTATTGTTTCTGGAAAACAAGGGCTGTCAATAAGGTACTGGACACCAGTTATGCTCCTTTGGCTGGGACCACTTGCAGAGGTGAGAAATGATTCAAAATAAAGCATTATTCAAACTCCAGTGATTAGGATTTGCTTTATCATATTGACTGCAATATCTAATACCAGAATACCCCTATAAAGATTTCAGTGCCAAAGAAAAAATTAATTTGATCAATGTTCAAAAGAATGTGATCCTTCATATATATATGATATTATATCACCTTCACCTAACCTTTAGTCCCTTGAACTGCTAAAGATCTATCAACCATCTTTCTCCATTCCTTTCTGTCCTTTGCCTTGGATAGACTTTCTTCAATGACAGGAATGTCCATTCTTTTACGTTGTCTTCCCATCGCTTCCACTGTCTTCCTCTTCTTCTTTTTCCTGGTACTGTTCCCTAAAGGAAGGTCTTTGTGAGCCCAGAGGACCTAGTGATATGGCCAAAGAGTTTGATTTTACATTTTTTTGACAGTGGTTAGCAGGTCATCATGGGGGTCCAATAGCTGTATAAATCTTGTTTCTAATATCTTCATTCGTGATGCAGTCTTTGTAAGTGATCTTTCTGTAGCATCTTAGCCAATAAAACCTTCTCAGCCCCAAAGATCACAGTAAATGGACAGCCCTTTAAAAAAAATAGTTTTTTTTCAAAGAATTATTTAAAAACATTACAAATGGTTACTTTTCCATTTTTTTAAAATAAGAAACATTCTTAGAGATGCCTTATACATGATGTATATTCTCTGTAATGGAAATGTACATTTTGAGTTCCTATGTGTATCCTATAGATACTAGAGTCATGGTGTGCATTTGAGGTAATGTTTTATTCTTCTATTAGTTAACTTAAATCCTTTTCATAAACAGAGCCAGTAATATATCGGGCAATATTGGCCTATTTGAATGTTTAGTTGACATTTGCTTACTAAAAAATGGCTTTTGGATTTGGGGGGGGGGGGGGTGTGAATCAACTGTCTGTGAGCCAGTTGTTGGTGGGCAATATGTCTGGTGAATGAATTGTTGGGGGAATGAATTGTTATGAACCATTTGTCATGGCACCTAAGCATCTAGGCAAAAGTGCGGAATAAAAAAACGACCGATAATTTAGATATCGCTTTTTTTAAATGTTTTTTCACATAGGCTTCACTTGGAATTTATTATTCTTTTTAATGAAATGTGAGAGGTTTTAAAGAAGTGTTATCAACTACCTAAAACAATGGCCTATTTAATGCTTAATTAGGAGTTTTTTTTACAGTTAATTATAATTTTTAAATTTATTATGAAAAATACCTCTTTTTTATTTTTACCATTACAGGGTCCAGGAAAATAATCAAACATTATTGTTTTTTCATGGTATCATGTCTGGCTATAATTCTACCAAGTTTTATCACGCTATCTTATACACATCATATCGCGAGTTGAAAATATGATTAGCATTGTACCCTATGGGATTTACCATTTCTGATAAAGAAATTTCTTAAAAAACATAAAAACCAATTCAGGCCGTGTAATCTGCATATATTCAAATAGTTTTTGTCTACTAAAAATAGGCGCATGAGTTTAAAAGTGCATTTGAAAAAAAATTGTTTTAGACTATTTTGATTACAATTTTTTAAATATTTTGTTATTTTCTGCCATCACTACGCTGCCATTTTTCACACACCACTCTGACATTTCTTGTAGCACAAGACCTCATAATCTATTATTTCTTTCAATATTTAGGTACATTCTAAACAAGTCAGGTTCATAACTTTATAAATGAAATAAGCTTTGTGAGCTAGAAATTTACTACTAAAACTAGATCTCTACTATTAAATTTCTTATTTAATAAGTAGATTATCGTCTACGAAACTCAACTTCAACTTTTGACCTGGGGGTGTGTCTCGCCGTGACCTCCGTGACCCCAGGCCGTAAGGCTGGTTTGTGACGTAGTAGGTCAGCGACCATTGTTTCTGATCGTAACCAGGGCCTGGCTGTGTGTTAGCGTTTAGGCGAAGTGTTGTAAACTGTAACACAGCCAACTTGTAGTTATCCTGTTGACTATACACAGTCGTATTATTTAACTAGACTAATCACTGGATCTAGACTTTATGTATTTACTTAATATACACACTAAGTGATTGTGTTAGCATTAGCGCTTAGGCGAAGTGTTGTAAAATGTAACACAACCAACATGTAGTTGTTGTCCTCATAACTATAAACAGACGTATTATTAAAGTAGACAAATTACTAGGTCTAGACTTAGATGCTCATAACTATAAACAGACGTATTATTAAAGTAGACAAATTACTAGGTCTAGACTTAGATTTAGATGCTCATAACTATAAACAGACGTATTAAAGTAGACAAATTACTAGGTCTAGACTTAGATTCTCATAACTATAAACAGACGTATTATTAAACTAGACAAATTACTAGGTCTAGACTTAGATGCTCATAACTATAAACAGACGTATTATTAAAGTAGACAAATTACTAGATCTAGACTTAGATTCTCATAACTATAAACAGACGTATTATTAAACTAGACAAATTACTAGGTCTAGACTTAGATTCTCATAATTATAAACAGACGTATTATTAAACTAGACAAATTACTAGGTCTAGAATTAGATCCTCATAACTATAAACAGACGTATTAAAGTAGATTAAGTACTAGATCAGACTTAGATCCTCATAACTATAAACAGACGTATTATTAAAGTAGACTAATTACTAGGTCTAGACTTTATGTATTTACTTAATATACACACTAAGTGATTGAAGACTGCTTTGTGTGTGTTGTAAACTTAACTGTAGCACACCTGGCTGAATGTTTGCATTAGTGCTTAGGCTAAGTGATATAGTCTGTAACTCATTAACGTGTAGTCATGTATGTTATGACTTTTCTATAAACAGTATTACACCTACATATGTTAATAGAATATAAAATTGATCAGTTGCTTTACAACTTAATGTACACACTAATGATAACAAGCATCACAACAGAAATAACATGTCGAAGGCGCTGGTCTCGCCCAGCCAAGCCCGGCTTAGCCAGCGACAAGCTCTCTTCTAATAACTTGCTCCATTGTTAGATCAAAATGCCAAAAAAAAAAAAAAATTCGTTACATTGATACATACACCATTTGGAAAGTTCTGTTTATTTTATTTTAATGATGTACTAAAAATTTTTTTTTTGTTTTTTCAAAGATTATTTTTTTTAATTCACCTCCCAATAATGTAGATCTATCAACTAATGAACTATCATCTGTAGACTTACTTAGTTACTCTTAGTACTATCTAGTCAATAGTCTAGAATCAGTATATTATATCTAATTCTAATCTTAGTTATAAATCTAGTCATTCTAGTAGATCTATTCTAAATCTAGATCTATAATCTATATTAGTGTCACGTACGCTTTGTATATATTTAGCTCAAGGTTTGTCGGCAAGATTTCAGCTAGCTCGGGGATATCCAAGTAGACAGAAACCTTTTATTAGAATAAATGTGATTGGTTAGAAATATTAATTATTGTACGTTAATCTGTATTTTATTAGTCAATTGTTTAACCAAGCGATAAAGAGATATTAGTCACGTGGTAACGCCTGATGATCTGGAAGCTTGGAGATATTACCGCCAGTGTCGAGCGGAATGTGTTAGAGATAAGATGTAATAAAGTTTCGTGTTGGAACTCAAAGGAAGATGACATAATTATTATATAGTGTAGATCATTTAATTTAGTAGAAATATATATTGTATGTTTTATTCAATTACAGTTAACCATTGTAATTATTGTGAATAGCTTTTCCAAGTTTTGAATTAAAGTATTTGTATTTGACGAGGAGAAGTTTCTTCATTGAAAATAATAATAATATACTTAGATCGCCTTATCGACTAGCAACTTCTAGATGATCCTCTTATCAACTAGCAACTTCTAGATGATCATCTCATCAACTAGCAACTTCCAAAAGGATCATTATATCACCTTAGATTTCCTAGACTCTCGACATATCAGTCATATGAACGGACATTCTGAACCACCGACATTCGATAAAGATCATCAAAAAGATCATCAAATTTTTGTTTTCAAGATCTAAGGAAAAAATTTCAAAACTTGGTCAATTAGAACTTCGATTTTTTTCAACTTGAGAATAGTTCTACTGTGTTCAAAGGTCAGTTTGGTTATCGATATCTTATCTTATTATAGATCTACGATCGAGTTTTCACTTTAACTCTGGAGATCTAATTATCATTTTATATTGGCAAAGGCAATAAGACCAATATCATTTAACTGGCACGATACATAAGCCCAGTACTACTTAACTGGCATAACAGATAAGCCCAGTATTATTTAACTGACACAGTAGAAAGCCCAGTATCATTTAACTGGAATTATTATTATAGATAAGCCCAGTAGCAATTACCTGGCACTATAATTTATCAAGTAGACATTTTTCTACTATAGTATACATCACATATCAAGTCAATCGTACAAAATGACGACGTTACTACAATTTCTACTAGATCTACAATCTCAAGTGAGAAAAAGTCCATAGCCTAGTACGGCTCAGCAATATTTTATATTTCATTAACCTGATACGGTTCAATAAATCTACACTTCCCTCGACGACTCCAGTAGTAGATATAATCCTACTGTCCAAAGATTATTAGTAATACTAGCCAGTGACGGCATAAATAACATTGTTATATTCAACCCGTACTATATTTCTACATTCCAAGTTAGTATATATTTTTCAACATGTGGTCAAAAGCACTTAAACTGTCAAAACTACTTGAGGCAGCAAAAGTGTTGGAATTACCTCAACATGAACAACAAACATGGGCAGAACAGCAACTAGAACTAGACGAAAGATTGAATATGACAGAAAGAAACAAAAATACCTAAAAGAGGAATTACTGGAATGGAATGATACTGAATTCAAAGCTGAACAAAGCTATGATACTACAATAGAAAGAATGTACCAGAAGGCTCAATCTGATAACATTCCAGAAAACTTAGCATATATCGAAGATGGATTTCTCAAGAAGATTACTTTTCGTAAGGACAAAGCAATTGAACAAATATATGTACCAGAGAAGTACAGAAAGCAAATAATTAAAGTCAAGCATGTGTTTTATCTCAAAATACATCTGAGTGTAACAAGTACTAAGAAGAGAATAGCTAAAGAATATTATTGGCCAAGAAATACATTAATAATTGTTTACATTGTCAATGGGATCATAGTAGAAAGAAACACACTCAAAAGAAAAGCAACATAATTAAAACAAAGAATAAACCAGACTACAAAGTCAGAACCGACAGCAATGAATCTATGCATCATGACTCAAGCAAATCTACAGGGACATCACTGCCTACTACATGTCCATCCCTACCCACTACATGTCCATCCCTACCTTACACTACAAGCCCACCCCTACCAGGTACATGCCCATCCCTAACCACTGATGATGACTTCATACATCAAGACTTGAACAAGACTGCATCTGCATCAATATTTACCAATACTATGGTATGTATTGAAAATTCCTGCCTCAATCAAGACAAGTTTCATGAACAAGAACCAGAAGCAAATACCAAAGAAACTTATCTTCAATCAACGTTAGATATACCAGTCAAAAGGAAAACTATTCAATCTGACTCTATCACTTATACAAGTATTACTCTTTTGAAAGAATGTGAGTCATCTAAAGAAGCCATTACTACCATGAACATTGAAAGTCAAAGAATATTACATGAACACATGAAATCAAGATATTTTGCTCAAGGAGATCAAGTCAAATTACTGTTACCAGACTTGAGCAACAAGTTGTTCTACCAATGGCAAGGTCCATTTACCATCACCAGAAAGATTTCAAACTTGCTTTATGAAATCAATGTCAACAAAGTTACCAAAGTATTTCATGTTCATATGTTTGAAAATTACCATAATCAGATAATGAAGACATCAAAGCAGAAGTTGAACATTTTACAAGCTCAGCAACTATCACTGAAGAAGAAGAAGAAACGTCATCAACACCCATTCCTGAGATAGATGTTTCATTACCAGCATCAAATCAAATTGACACTCCAAAGGTCATCACTCTGGATGACATAGCACTACAGAAAGTGAGGAACATTGATGCTTTCAAGGACCATGCTGAATTCTTTACTAGTGTTTCTGAATCATTTCCAATCCTGCACTTTGAAAGCAACTCAGAAAGCAACAACATTGACAACACAAAGTTTCATCCTCCATCCATTCAAAGGACAAATTTTTTTCAGAAAGGAACAAATGAACTTCAACATTGCTTTATAGACCAATTGAACTCAGATCTGTTCAGTCATTGCTCTATTGAACATTCTAATGCAAGACATTCTGCTACCATTGTTCTACAGCGTCAATGTTCATCAAACAGAAAATTGAGTTTTGGTATCAGACAGTTCTTATTTTCACCATACTGAAACGTGGTTAAATCAGGCATTATTTGTAAGATCAATATGACATGAAGACAACAGCTTCGTAAACTGGAAGACCTTTTCTTCAAGTTTAGAAAACGCACACGCACATCCATGAAGGCAACTCAGAAGGGTTCCGAACTTTACACTTCCATTATACATATGTACTATAGCATATTTAGTATCACTTGATCCACTATCATTCATACTCGTCAAGGAAGAACAATATCCAGTTATATCTAATCAATTACTTAGTTTTGTTTTTTCATTTTTTCCACAGGTGTTCTATATTATATCAGATTATGTTACATTTGTTTTTAGCACCAAGCAACCCACCGAGAAAGGTCACTCATCCAAGATATATTTAATCGATTACTTTGTTTATTATGTTTCAGCATCATTGCATATGACATGCATTAGTCATCTTAATTTTTATATCATGTGCATTTTATTTCAGGTCTAATATTATTACATATATTTTTTATCCTATTATAATAGTACAGATACACGACTTACAATTGTAATTTTTCATTGCTTCACACATATTGAAATTTGTATTACATTTAGTATCATTATTCAGAAGATTGTCATGTACTATCAATCATTTTTCTATGTCAATTTTTCATATGTAATATATATTTGTTCATGTACACATTTTCACATGAGTATTATTACCCAAATGAGTTTCAGATGTAATTAACATTTATCTTGTATTATTGAATACACATTTATATTACCATACAAATGCTTAATAAAACGGGGGGGGGGGGGGGGGGGTAATATGTCACTTATGCTTTGTATATATTTAGTTCAAGGTTTGTCTGCAAGATTTCAACTAGCTCGGGGATATCCAAGTAGACAGAAACCTTTTATTAGAATAAATGTGATTGGTTAGAAATATTAATTATTGTACGTTAATCTGTATTTTATTGGTCAAATGTTTAACCAAGCGACAGATATTAGTCACGTGGTAACGCCTGATGATCTGGAAGCTTGGAGATATTACCGCCAGTGTCGAGCGGAATGTGTCAGAGATAAGATGTACTAAAGTCTCGTGTTGGAACTCAAAGGAAGAGATGACATAATTATTATATAGTGTAGATCATTTAATTTAGTAGAAATATATATTATATGTTTTATTCAATTACAGTTAACCATTGTAATTATTATGAATAGCTTTTCCAAGTTTTGAATTAAAGTATTTGTATTTGACGAGGAGAAGTTTCCTCATTGAATATAATAATAATATAATTAGATCATCTTATCAACTAGCAACGTCTAGATGATCCTCTGATCAACTAGTAACTTTTAGATGATCATCTTATCAACTAGCAACTTCTAAATGATCATCTTATCACCTGACGATTTCTAGATCCTCAGCAATCACGATCATTGATGATCACGACAATTAGTATATATTATATCTAATATATAATTTATAAATATTACTCTATAATTCTATACATAATATCTGGTTAATTAAGTCATTTAAGTCTTATGAACTGAATTAATTAATAAAAAAGTTAATTAGATTAGACTTTAGACTAGCTAGAGTCTAGAATATTATACATCTAGATTATAAATTTATTCTAGATCTATTTAATAATATTTAGAATTTAGATCTAATATGATCTATATTGATAATATGATAGGGACTAGGCTATACTTATACTATATCATAGACATTAAATAGAAGATAGATTCATAGATAGATCTAGATGGATCTAGAAATACTAGAATCTAGATCTATAGTGACTATAGTCTACTAGATTATCTAGACCTAGATTAGCCTAGATGATACTCATACTAGATCAAAAGTAGATCCAGATCTAGATCTATATCAAATTAAGTTTAATTTACAATATCAAGATGATATAATTTATAAATATAGATCTACTAGTAGATCTAGAATTATAAAATAAATAATACAATAAAATGAACAATACTAATAACTAATATTTAATAATCTAATAGTTAGTTAAGTTAGTATTATTTAAAATTATTATTAAAATTAAGTATAGCCTCAGGCATAGGGCCTAGGACTAGTGACTAGGGCATATATTGCTGATAAATATATTATATATGATATATACTTATATTAAATTATATAAATTATATCTAGATCTACTGATCTAGTTATATACACTTTATTTTTATATTAATTTATATAGATCTAGTATTTTATAGTATAATAATAATATACAGATACATTATAGATAGTCTGATAGTATAGTAATATATTTATTATAATAATTATATAGTCTAGTATAATATATAAATATACTATAAATATTTACTATATATATACATCTGGTTACAGTATATATATTATTATATTAGTTATTTAGATCTAGTATAATTTATATAAATTATACTTATATTATAATTATCATGTAGTGTAGTAAAGTGTAGTAGGTAACTAGGTAGGCTTAAAAAAATATATGCTACATCAATGATGATCAAGATTATTCAAGATCTAACAAATCATAATAATGTATAGATCTAGGGATAATAATTGTTTCATTATATGGATCTAGATTTAGAATCTAAGAATTAGATCCAGATTCATTGTATATATATAGATCTAGATGTAGATATTATAGTATTAGATCTCTAGATTTAATGATTACCGATTTAAAGATTTGTTTTGTTTACATTTTTTACAAATAATTAATTAGCGCATGCGCAGTACATTTCAGAAAAAAACTTCCTGTGTTTGTTTTAATAAGCCCATTGATTTATTCTCAGTATCAATGGCGTCACTATGGGGGTGCGGGCCTTCCCCAAACATTTAATCTGATTAGTTGAGTGGCGAACGTAACATTTGTTTAGGGCTGCAAGTTCTCTCCACAGAAATCAGTCTTTGGCAACTTTTACAACAACTTTCCTTCTAAAAAGGTCACATTTTAAGGTGTGACGGCCATGTTTTTGCGTTCCTCTTTTCGGCTTTCATGTTAGGCTGAATCTAATGATATGTTGTCTTACAAATGTCAATCGACGTTCAGTCGCCACTTTCTTTAGACGGTATATGCATGTGTGGGAGAAGATGTCTCTATTGGTAACATTATCTCGGTACATTATTCGTAGGATACTTCTCAGCCATTATTGCTCAGCCTCTTTTCAACCTTACACGTCTCGAAGCGTAGGTGGCCTTTGGGACTATGATTGTATTTGTTAATTATGATCTAGGTTCACAGTCAGCAATAAACAAACAACAACCATTAGTGTCATGGCGGAGAATGATACTTTATTATATTGAACGCGTTCACCTTTTCTTTAAAAAAAAAAAAAAACATTTCGGGGAGTATCATAGAAAAAAAAAACAAAAAAAAAAAAACACAACATAAACAACTAAACATAACATACATGTATACGCTTCAATCAATATGAAACATATCACATTTAAAAATCAGCATTCAATAGTTCATTAAGACACATAGTCATTGAATCTTGGCGGTTTCTTCAACTGATCCCTTGGTCGCAGGGAATGATGAGTTGATGAGTGGCGAACGTGTTGATCCTGAGTTCTATTGTCCTGTATGTTGTTATCAGTATCGGGAAATATATCTTCTTCTGTTTCTCTGTTCGGGTTAATATGCACTCTGTTTCTTTGGTACACTGCACCATTGTCACCTCGAATAATGTAAGCTCTCTGATTGACTTGAGACTGGATTCTTCCACGTCTCCATGTAGGGTCATTAGGAGATTGGAAATAGACCATCTGTCCAGTTTTCAGCTGACTTAAATTTCTTGACCTCTTATCATAAGATGTTTTTACACTCATCTGACGTTTTTCTTTCCTTCTCATAATGTTCTCTTGACATGTAGAAATCTTAATGTTACTCCTTTTGTTTGGTATCAGTGTTCGAGTCATCCGACCAAAAAACATCTGAACTGGGCTTAGATTTGTGTCTTGCCTTGGAGTATTTCTAAATTCCAGAAAGAGCTTCATAAGCATCTGAGTTTGATTCTCTAGATTTCTTCATTATGTTCTTCAAAATTTTAACTGCTGACTCAGCATTTCCATTGGATTGATGGTGTCCTGGAGAAGATTTCAAATGAGTCACTCCCCATTCCATCATAAATTTGGAAAAATATTCCGATGTGAACTGAGGTCCGCTATCAGATATACAAACTTTGGGCACCCCATATCTTGCAAATAAAACTTTCAGTTTCTTTATAATTGCGTGTGTTGTTGTCAACTGCATGTTTTCTACCTCTATGAAATTTGAATAATAGTCCACTATGGCTAGATATTGTTGGTCACACATTTGAAATAAATCAATTCCAATCTTGTCCCACGGATTAGAACCTATTTCGTGCTGTATTAATTCTTCTCTCTGATTTGCTGGTTTATTTTTCTGACAAATGTAGCATGAGTTGGCTATTTCCTGTATTCGAGCTGATAATCCAGGCCAGAAAACTGTTTCTTTTGCTCTTCTTTTCATTGAGTCTACTCCCAGATGTGCTGCATGGAGTTTTTCTTCTATTTCCTTGCGAAGTGATATCGGTATGATTATTTGTTCTCCTTTCAACAAGAGTCCGTCTTCGTATGTTAACATGTCTCTTAGTGAAAAATATTGTTTGAGTTCAGGTAAACTATTATGTTTGTCTGGCCATCCATTTAGGATATACTGAATAAGTGTTTGCATTGTTCTATCTTTCTCTGTCTCGATTCTGACTTTCTCCAGCATTGCATCTGGTATTGCCAGTCCCACTGTATTGACACAAACATCAGGGATATCACTCTTTTCCTCTGATGGGTCTCTACTCAAAGTATCAGCTATGAAAAAATTTTCGCCTTTGACATATTGAAACTGGATATCGTAACGATAAAGGAACATCATTAGATTTTGTAGCCTTCTCGGAGCAGAACTGAGTGGTTTTTGAAGGATGTTTTCCAGTGGTTTATGGTCATTCTGAACTATAACTGTCCTGCCATACGTATACTGGTCAAAACGTTCCAAACCAACAACCACTGCTAACAATTCTTTTTCAATCTGTGCCCATCTTTTCTGAGTATCAGTTAATGATCTAGAAGCATATGCTATTGGACTGCCATCTTGTAATAACGCTGCTCCTAACCCATTTTGGCTACTATCTGCTTGTAATGTAAGCTCTCGATATTTTCTGTTTTATCTTGTTGAAAGTTCGTGTGCATTGATCAGACCAAACAAATGGTGTGTTCTTTCTGATCAACTCTGTTATGGGCTGTAAATCTGTCGACAAGTCTGGAACAAATCTTGCAAGATATTGAACCATGCCACAGAATCTTCGGACTGATGAAATATCTTTTGGAGCATTCAAACTCAAAATCGCAGATACTTTGTTCGGGTCTGGTTTTATTCTTGCTTCTGTAATAATATGACCCAAAAAATTAATCTCAGCTGTTCTAAAAACAGACTTTTCGTGGTTCAGTTTAATCTTCTTTTCTTGACATCTCTTCATCAGCTCTCTTAGGTTAATATCATGATTTCTGAGTGCTTCTTCTTTCGTTCTTCCTCTTCCTACCACTATAATATCATCAACGTAATTGAAACAGCCTTTCTGTCCTTCTAGTGCTAGATTTAATCGTCTCTGAAAAATTTCTGAACTCACTTTCAGTCCAAATGGTAATCGTTTCCATTTGTATCTACCAAAAGGGGTTATCATTGCTGTCAAATTAGATGACGCTGTGTCTAGTCTGACATGCCAGAAAGCTTCTTGCACATCCAATTTGCTGAATATTTTGGCATCGTTCAAATCTGCCAATATGTCATCTAAAGTAGCAAGATTATAGAATTCCCTTAGTAAAACTTTATTCAGGGCTTGTGGATCTATGCAGATCCTAATTTTTCCATTAGCTTTTTCCACAATTGCCATCTGACTCACCCACTCTGTAGGCTCTATCACTGGTTCTATGATTCCTCTCTGCACTAGGGTCTTTAACTCCTCCTCAACTCTTTCCTGTAAAGCAATAGGGATCTTTCTACACGGCAGAACCTTGGGCTTAATGCTGCTATCAATCTTTAAAGACACTTCTCCTAAGTCACCCAAATCACCAGTATACTTTGGACTACAGTCTTCTTCTTGGTTATTCACTACTGATGCTATGAACCTATCTTTATTGACTTTGATTAACTTCATTCTTGTTAAAGTTTCATGACCTAGAAGGCATGCTAGATTATTTGGTACAACTATATATTCCACCTCAAATGTTTCGTTAGTTTTCTCATTTCTCGTCGTTAGAGTGGCTTTCCCTATGGGTCTCATTTCAGTCTTATTCCACATTAGTAATCTTTGCGTTGCCTTTTCTATCTGATTCTTATTTATGTATTTTTCCTGGATGGTATTTACATCAGCTCCACTATTCATTTAAAACCTTACACGGTGACCATTTACTGTCATAACTGCTGTCATCCTTTTCGTTTTGTGGTTCTCCAAAGACATCACCCATTCATTTTTTACAATCATGACATCATCTCTTGTGTCCGACTGTAGCTGTCTTTCATCGTTAGACATATCATCTGACACCTGCTGAATTTTCTTTTTGCACATCACAGCAAAATGATGTCTCCCCTTGCATGCTAGGCACATTTTACCCCATGCAGGGCACTTTTCCTTAATGTATTCGTGAATCCTTCCACAATACCTTCATTTACCTTTCTGAATGTTTGTTCTTGAAGGTGTTGATACTTTCTCAATGATTGGAGGGTCGGCTTGTATTTGTCTCAACTGTTTGTTGGCGGTCTCGTATGCTCTGCAAATATCTCTGCACCTTTCCAATGTGAGACTGCTATCTTGTAGCAATTTCATTTTGAGGCATTCATGTCTAATACCAAGAACTACTCTGTCTCTAATCAAGCTATCTTCCAGGCGTTCGAAACTACACGTTTTTGCTAGTCTTCTCAGATTTGTTATGTACTTTTCAATGTCCTCGCCTTCTTGCTGTTCACGCGTATTGAACACATAGCGCTCATAAGTTTCATTCGTTTTTCCAATGCAAAAACTTTCAAATTTGTTCACTATTTCTTCCATCTTTCTTTCTTTTCCCTTCTCAATTTCAAGACCTTCATATATGTCCATCGCTTTTGTTCCTATAATTGTTAGAAAGGTGGCCACTCTGACCTCCTCTGATTCTTCCGACAATTTAATGGCTAACTCATAGTTTCGCCAGCTCCGGTGAAACTTTTGCCAATTAGCGGCCATGTTTCCTTCTACCTCGAGCGGCTCGGGTACAGGAAGGAGATTTCTAGCTGCCATTGCACGGCGTAGCCTTGAATTGTTGCCTATTTATTATTGCAAACAATAAACCTTTATATACTGATTAATGATTACCTCTGATCATTAATATACCGCTGCCACCATTTTAATTATGATCTAGGTTCACAGTCAGCAATAAACAAACAACAACCATTAGTGTCATGGCGGAGAATGATACTTTATTATATTGAACGCGTGCACCTTTGCGCACCATATCAACAGTATTGATTTGGTGGATTTTAATCTCAGGCTAATTGATTTGTTTGATCAGATAGGCCGTTCTTTTTGATAGACGTTCCTGCTTTCCAATCCAACATGCAACACCATGATAACACTGCTTGTAATAACACTGCCTAAATAGGATAACATTTCTATTTGTTCTAGATCTGTATGACCAGTGTTGATGGGGGTTTTGGGTAACCTGGACCCAATATGCATAACTTTAAAATATCAATAACTAGTATATATTATTAACACAAGGAAAGAATTTGTATACAAATTGACTGACTTCTCTACTAAAATTCAGAGGGGGGGGGGGGAGAGAGATCCGGACGATCTCGGGATCCGCCAGTGAGCTTACATAGCCTCTTAAAACAACTTCCTTTATTGAATGTCGTAATGATCTTACTTTCATACTGCAGTGTTAAACAGAGCATAAAAAGTATGAGACAGACTTTTCAAGCCCAACCTGCCAATGATACCCTTATGTTAAACACAGTAACTTATCCAATTGAACATATTTTTAGATATGACTCCATTTGGGAATAGGCCCTCTAATTTTTTACTGATAGATCAAACACTAGACTGATAGGTTTTCTTAAAACAGACTGTATGTTACAAGATTAACACTTAAATAACAGACGCGACGTAGACAAGTCATGCATAAAACACACATATATTTTAATATGTTTAAATTGATATATAATCTATTTTATTTATATTAAACCATTTCCAATAAGCAGATTAATTGCTATATTTTACTTATTACTATCTACGTTTATACATTCTTTATACATTACTAAATCGTTATATTTAATATTACATTGTTTTGTTTTGGTGTATCTATATATACTTCTCTTCATGGCTCAAGAGTTTGGATGGTTTGGACAAGAATTAAAGGAAAGATCACTTTTTTTTTCTGCAAGTCAGACTAGAGTTACCATTAGAAAAAAAAAAGGGGGGGGGGGAGAATAAGTAGTATTCACCCGTAACTAAAAAGCAGGGCCGGACTTAACCGTTGTGACCAAGAAGTCATGGAAAGATCACTCTTTTTTTTTCATTTCTACTCCACGTTTTAGCGGCGTAAAAAAGAAGGAGGGGGGAGAGGAGAACAAGTAATCTACTCTGTATTCACCCGTCACTAAATAGCAGGGCCGGACTCAACCGTTGTGGGGCTCTATGCGAAACGGATTTCGCGGGGCCAAGTTTGGTTAGGGACACATATTATAAGTGAAAATATTTAGTTTATATTAGAAAAAAAACAACTCTTCTTTGCTTTTTATTCATTCTTTACTACGTACAGAATTACTTTACGATCCTTGCTTGTAGTGAAGTCATAAAGCATATCATACAATTTTATTTCCTACACAGATCACGCATGTTTTAATCTGTCTACGAGAATTGTTGACCTCAATTAATTCTTCATTAGTTTGAGGCGCGAGAAGCTTCTTCCGAAAATTAAGGATATCGCGCTTAGGATTGTTGTTTTCCGTATTGAATGACACCCCAAAATGACAATTTTTTGTCTTTATATTTCCCGAGATTTGTATGAGTTTTCAAAAGATTTTAATAATTTCCTGATATTTCCAGGACTTTTTCGTATATTTTGCAATTTCAGGACATTTGCAGGAGCTCCTGGTAAATCGTCAGGAGGCGTGGGAAATCTGTTATAAGTAATAAAATGGTTTAATTTAATAATTTAGCGCGGGTCCTATGAAAGTGCGGCGCCCACTAAGGTCGCATAGGTTGCAGTGGCCTGACGCCGGTCCTGCAAAATAGCTGCGTATGCTACGCCATCGATCGACTAGTAGGTTATATTTTACTATAATGCTTTTGTTTTACTGACTGCTAATAAATTCCAATGCAGCGCAGCCCAGAGGGTTTTCAGTTTAAAACCCCCTACCAGGGGGTCTTGCAGTTAAATCCCACTCTTCTATAAAACAAAACAAAAAGAAAATTGCAAACGAAAATCCCCAAATTCCAAAAACACTGGTAAGGAAGTGTGACAGGTGGGGAAATGTGATGTGTGTTTGGCACGTTTTTTGTCTAGGGGATGATTATTTTTAAGGCTATCACACACCAACCTATCAGCATATGAATCGGGAGCAGACACGCAACGAGACAAAGCAATGAAAGATAGATACAAAAGTTAAAATAAAGGATATTTATTTACATAAATATACATATAATAATAAAAAGGGGGAGGGTTTGCATCTATCTCTAGTATATTCTATGTTTAATCATCACTCTTGCACATAATAAGAGAGTATGTCACTTTGTCCTCTGACTTAGCTGGTTGTCCTGTTGATGTCGCAGCTGGCTGTGTCCTGGCTTGAGGTTCTGCAGCTGGAGGTGGCGCTCTAGCGGATAGAGGGACGCCGGTGATATAGTTCTTGTGGAGTCTCAATCCCCAAAATCTAATATCTGTAGTGGGCACAGTAGGGCGGGTGGCCGGCTACCGTGGGCACAAGGTTACTGCGGGCAGAGCTGATCTGCCGTGTGCAGCGTAGTTGACAGGATATGTCCAGTGAGTTGCAGATGGTTGGCGTAGATATGACGTCTCACACAGCTCTGGTCTATAGGGACGTCGCACCTAATAGCTTGACAGGTGGGCTGTCGAATAGGCGGGCAATGCCGATAGCGCCAAGTGGTAGAGTTGAGTAGATCTCAGTAGGCAATTGCAGTGCTGAATAGCACTAAGCACAGATGCAGGTAAATAGATCGTTGATCCAATGGATAAATAGGCAGGTAAATAGATCGTTGATCCAATAACTAGGCAATAGTTGATTGGCGTCGAGTAGACACTGAACAGCAAATAGCAAATAAATAGGCAGGTAACTCTTGATAGCAAATAGGTGATTAATCCAATAGATAAAAGGGCAGACACCTGAGGGAGGCTGCGGATAAATAAAGACAAGTTAGGACATGTCTCTCATGCATCTTATCGATGCCCTCGACTGAGGTGCATTCGTCAGATTGGTAAAATTGCTATAGAGCATAAAGGGGAGATGATGACAAATGGGATTTGGAAAATAGATGGCAGATAGTGGCAATATAGACATGTACATAAAAGGGGAAATAATAATATAAGAATGTACATAGAAGGGGAAATAATAGTCTCAAATAAACAACACAGGTGGATAGAGAAAGAAGGGGGGGGGTTGAATTGGGCGGTGGTCAGCGATCCTGACGGTATGTTTACATATGACCGTCGATCGAGAACAATGGAACGCACTTGAATGGAGAGGGCGCAACTCTCGTGAGAGTGGAATGACTACAGGGGAGACAAATCCTTACACACAAAGGGGGGGGGGATAATTCATATCTCTTCACTAGACGCAGTATCAGTGCGCTATTAAAATTATCAAGGCGACCAGCCGAGATAAAGGAAATAAAATAAGATGTACAAATATATACATGGTTGCATCAACGATCAATTGAGCAACGTAGCATTAATAGATTAATGCAATACATAAATAAATACATAGGGCACGTTTATGTTTTCTACTTACGCCAGTGAGAAATACACAATGCACTAATTAAATATAAATGAAATAATAAAATACACATGATAAAATCCAATGGAAATATACACATAGTAATTAAGATGGAACTTGTGATTAAGTTCGGCTTACCACCAGGTGTTCCTCTAGGAGAGAGAATAAGTGATATAGTCCAGACTCGATAGCTCAGCTCGAATGAGAAATGAAAGAGAGTCTGATTTGAGTTGGTTTACTTTATATATGCCTGGGAAGTGCGGGCGGACACAGGAAATGCCCTAGGCTAAGATTTGTCTTACACGTGGGTGGATTTGACTCGAGGTGGGAGCCGCACCTTGGAATATCACGCGGTGTGTTGACCAGGGTAATCTCTAAGATCAAAGAGAGATGTGAGAGAAGGGGGGGGAGAAGGATTAGCTTGCATTCAAACCAAGGTGGTGTCAACCGCGACCGTCAGTCAGACATCCGGCGGATAAGACAAAGGAGATAGTGTGATTATCTTTCCCCGATCAAGGGCAGATAAATGAAAGGACTGGCCTAGTTTTCTCCAAGGTGGTGGACTAAGTCTAGCCTGGTATAGAGGAAAAGGTGGGGCGGGTGGAGAATTTGGGGGTAGGATGGGGAAATAATTAAAATAAAATAAATAAATAAGGAAAAATAATAATTAATGCTGTGATAATTTAGAGTGACTCTGACAGCGAGTTTTTGACTTGTCACATACGCCGCCGCCAAGATGGATCTATCGCAGAAAGATCCATAAAGTGCGAGCAGACTGATGTCACTCTAACTTTAAGATCAGTTGTTATCACAGCATTAGAAAAAAAAAATCTGGAAAAATAAAGGGATAGCCATGCCAGGAGGAGAGTCGGTCCAAGTCTGTCCGTGGTCTACTTCCCGTCCCTGAGTACGGAATCACCTGGGTGAAACCTTTGGGGTTGCTTGGGAGAGTAGATTGGGCGATTGGGTGAGTAATCAGTCCTTCCTGGGGCGGATTGGGGAGTGTGATTGGGGCTTAGGCGGGGTGCCCAAGGCACGTGTTCTCGTTGGGGCTTACCTCCGAAGCCGCTGTGAGGCGCTTCTTCACGAGAGTAAGTGGTCAGCTTACCTCGGTATCGTCTGACACGATCAATGTCAGAGAAGAGTGGCCTGATAAAGAATGTGGAGTTCTGCCTGAGAACGTCCCCACGAGTGCGATAATCTGGCTTACATCGTGGCTTCCTGACACGGTCAATGCCAGGGGAAGGTTGATATTGGGTGGTGGCTGAGGAGCCATAGGGAGATGTGTTTCCACGAGCGCGGGGGTTCGCCTTACCTCGTGACTTCCTGACACTATGAATGCCAGGGGGAGCTTGATTCGGAATGGTGGCTGAGGAGCCATGAAGAGGAGTGAGTCCGCGAGAGCAAGGGTTCATCTTACCTCGGGGCATTCTGACACTGTCAATGTCAGAGGAATGTCGTTTTATTTTGGCTGAGTAGCCTGGGTCAGGTTGACCCTCACGAGCGCGGGTATACGACTTAACTCGTGACTTCCTGGCAGTGTCAATGCCAAGGCGGAGGAGTTTGAGATTCGCTGATGAGTCGGGACTATGCGTGTTAGCGTGGCGACCAGGGCTTCCAACCTGCTGGTTGCTGCCACGTTTCTGCTTTGTCGATCTACCGACGGGCAGAGAGAAGTATGGCTTGTTGACTACTCCAAGAGGGACATATTTGGAGCCTAGAATAAAGTCATACACTGGCGTGTCCATGACGGCGGCGTCAATGGTGCCATGTACGTATCTGCACTCCACGTGTACCCTCGCGACAGGTAGAACCTGCGGAGGAGTGCCACGGTCTATGGACTGGATTGTCACTGTTCCACCAGTGAGATCCGATGGGTCAATCAGCGTTCTATTTATAACCGCGCCGAACGAACAGCCTGAGTCGTAAAGGCCCAAGACTTCAACACCGTTGGCCAGAATGTTCTCTACTCCCGGAGGAGAAGAGGTGGGGTGAGGTGGCACGGGTGGGAGTTCTGGTTGGCCGAGTTCAGTGGCAGTGGGTTGAGGAGCCACGGCCATCGTGGAGACGAAGTATGTGTCCTCCTCCGGTTGGTCAGAAAGATCGATCGCGGAGGGTTGAGAGACTGGCGTCACCGTAGATAGGGTCCGTGGGGTCTGCTGCTGCCGTTGTGGAGTGGGTCTACTGTCACGCGCGCTATGACGTGAGTCACGCTGAGAGTAGTTAGCCTGGTTATAGCGAGACAGGTGGTTGGGGCGGTTACTGTGGTTATTAGGGGCTGATTGCCGGCCTGGTGCCTGGTTGTGCTGGGGAGTTTTAGGAGCAAGGTTTGACGGAGCAGGAGAAGTTGGTTGGTCTGTTTGCTGGTCTGTCGCGGTTGCTTTACCTTTTAAGTCCTTTCGGGCGTTCAAGTACCGGTCAGCGGAGGAAGCTATGTCAGCGGGTGCAGTTGCTTGTTGCTCCTTGACATAAACTCTGACCTCTGGGGACATGCATTCTAACAGCTGCTCAGAGAGTACGAGGCACGCTAGGCCATCAAAAGTCTCTGGCAATTGGCTGAGAGCGTGCCACCTGATAAGGTACTTGTCCAGCCTTTCGCAGAGGTTACCGTAGGTCTCTCTGCGTTCGAGGCGGGACCCTCTGAACTTTTTGTGGTAGGCCTCGGCGGTCAGCTCGAACTGGACGAGTAGCGCCTGTTTGAGGGCTGGGTAGTCCTCTCGCCGGCCGGAGGGAAGTTTGGAGTAAACCTCGTAGGCTTTGCCTCGGAGGCATTGGGATAGCCGGAAGCACCATTTCTCCTCTGGCAGGCCGTAAAAGCGCGCAACTTCCTCAAAACGGACAAGATAAACTTCGATGTTCTCTCTCTTGTCGTCGAAGTGCTCCATTGGCATGTGGGGTAGACCGTTCAAGGAACTCTGAAAGGATGCTAAGCTAGCCGGGCGGGACTCGGAAGAAGCCTGGCGGGCGGCCTCGTTCTCTTTGTCCGCGGCTATCTTCTCTCTCGCTGTTATTTCTTTCTCCTTCTCCCTCAGAGTTATTTCCTTTTCCCGCTCGGTGACTTCTCTTTCTTTAGCAATAGCTATTTCAGCTTCCTTTCTTTCTCTTTCTTTAGCTATTTCATTATCCTTTTCCTTCATCGCTAGTTCATGCTCCCTTGCTAATCTTCTTTCTTCCTTTTCGTCTTCCTTTCTTTCATGCTCCCTTGCTAATCTCCTTTCTTCCTTTTCGTCTTCCTGTCTTCTCAAAGCCTCAAATTGTGCTTTCACATATTCTTTCCGTTCTGCCTCATCGTCAAATATGGTGGCTGCGAAGTCCTTCAATTCAGCTAGTTTCTGCCTCATGTCAGAGTCCGCTTTCGAGCGTGTGCCGCTGGCCATAATGATGAGGGGTGGGTAATGAGGGGAATAAAGCAGAATATAGAGTAAGAGGTGGAGACGAGGAAGGAGCTGCTGAAAGCAATTACTTAGAAGTTATAGGGAAGAGTGCAAAAGGAATGAGGTGTCTGCCTACGTTAATCACAAAGTTCCTGCAAGAAAATATTACACATGAAATGCAATAATAATAATAAATAAAATATGACAGAAGTGACACTCTTGATAATGCGAAGTGATGATACTTATAAATATTTTTAGAAAAAATATTGATAGGAAATTTAGTTATTGCTGCCTGTTCGTGCCTGGTTAAATCCAGGACGGGCTCGCCAAAATGTGACAGGTGGGGAAATGTGATGTGTGTTTGGCACGTTTTTTGTCTAGGGGATGATTATTTTTAAGGCTATCACACACCAACCTATCAGCATATGAATCGGGAGCAGACACGCAACGAGACAAAGCAATGAAAGATAGATACAAAAGTTAAAATAAAGGATATTTATTTACATAAATATACATATAATAATAAAAAGGGGGAGGGTTTGCATCTATCTCTAGTATATTCTATGTTTAATCATCACTCTTGCACATAATAAGAGAGTATGTCACTTTGTCCTCTGACTTAGCTGGTTGTCCTGTTGATGTCGCAGCTGGCTGTGTCCTGGCTTGAGGTTCTGCAGCTGGAGGTGGCGCTCTAGCGGATAGAGGGACGCCAGTGATATAGTTCTTGTGGAGTCTCAATCCCCAAAATCTAATATCTGTAGTGGGCACAGTAGGGCGGGTGGCCGGCTACCGTGGGCACAAGGTTACTGCGGGCAGAGCTGATCTGCCGTGTGCAGCGTAGTTGACAGGATATGTCCAGTGAGTTGCAGATGGTTGGCGTAGATATGACGTCTCACACAGCTCTGGTCTATAGGGACGTCGCACCTAATAGCTTGACAGGTGGGCTGTCGAATAGGCGGGCAATGCCGATAGCGCCAAGTGGTAGAGTTGAGTAGATCTCAGTAGGCAATTGCAGTGCTGAATAGCACTAAGCACAGATGCAGGTAAATAGATCGTTGATCCAATGGATAAATAGGCAGGTAAATAGATCGTTGATCCAATAACTAGGCAATAGTTGATTGGCGTCGAGTAGACACTGAACAGCAAATAGCAAATAAATAGGCAGGTAACTCTTGATAGCAAATAGGTGATTAATCCAATAGATAAAAGGGCAGACACCTGAGGGAGGCTGCGGATAAATAAAGACAAGTTAGGACATGTCTCTCATGCATCTTATCGATGCCCTCGACTGAGGTGCATTCGTCAGATTGGTAAAATTGCTATAGAGCATAAAGGGGAGATGATGACAAATGGGATTTGGAAAATAGATGGCAGATAGTGGCAATATAGACATGTACATAAAAGGGGAAATAATAATATAAGAATGTACATAGAAGGGGAAATAATAGTCTCAAATAAACAACACAGGTGGATAGAGAAAGAAGGGGGGGGGGTGAATTGGGCGGTGGTCAGCGATCCTGACGGTATGTTTACATATGACCGTCGATCGAGAACAATGGAACGCACTTGAATGGAGAGGGCGCAACTCTCGTGAGAGTAGAATGACTACAGGGGAGACAAATCCTTACACACAAAGGGGGGGGGGGATAATTCATATCTCTTCACTAGACGCAGTATCAGTGCGCTATTAAAATTATCAAGGCGACCAGCCGAGATAAAGGAAATAAAATAAGATGTACAAATATATACATGGTTGCATCAACGATCAATTGAGCAACGTAGCATTAATAGATTAATGCAATACATAAATAAATACATAGGGCACGTTTATGTTTTCTACTTACGCCAGTGAGAAATACACAATGCACTAATTAAATATAAATGAAATAATAAAATACACATGATAAAATCCAATGGAAATATACACATAGTAATTAAGATGGAACTTGTGATTAAGTTCGGCTTACCACCAGGTGTTCCTCTAGGAGAGAGAATAAGTGATATAGTCCAGACTCGATAGCTCAGCTCGAATGAGAAATGAAAGAGAGTCTGATTTGAGTTGGTTTACTTTATATATGCCTGGGAAGTGCGGGCGGACACAGGAAATGCCCTAGGCTAAGATTTGTCTTACACGTGGGTGGATTTGACTCGAGGTGGGAGCCGCACCTTGGAATATCACGCGGTGTGTTGACCAGGGTAATCTCTAAGATCAAAGAGAGATGTGAGAGAAGGGGGGGGGAGAAGGATTAGCTTGCATTCAAACCAAGGTGGTGTCAACCGCGACCGTCAGTCAGACATCCGGCGGATAAGACAAAGGAGATAGTGTGATTATCTTTCCCCGATCAAGGGCAGATAAATGAAAGGACTGGCCTAGTTTTCTCCAAGGTGGTGGACTAAGTCTAGCCTGGTATAGAGGAAAAGGTGGGGCGGGTGGAGAATTTGGGGGTAGGATGGGGAAATAATTAAAATAAAATAAATAAATAAGGAAAATAATAATTAATGCTGTGATAATTTAGAGTGACTCTGACAGCGAGTTTTTGACTTGTCACATACGCCGCCGCCAAGATGGATCTATCGCAGAAAGATCCATAAAGTGCGAGCAGACTGATGTCACTCTAACTTTAAGATCAGTTGTTATCACAGCATTAGAAAAAAAAAATCTGGAAAAATAAAGGGATAGCCATGCCAGGAGGAGAGTCGGTCCAAGTCTGTCCGTGGTCTACTTCCCGTCCCTGAGTACGGAATCACCTGGGTGAAACCTTTGGGGTTGCTTGGGAGAGTAGATTGGGCGATTGGGTGAGTAATCAGTCCTTCCTGGGGCGGATTGGGGAGTGTGATTGGGGCTTAGGCGGGGTGCCCAAGGCACGTGTTCTCGTTGGGGCTTACCTCCGAAGCCGCTGTGAGGCGCTTCTTCACGAGAGTAAGTGGTCAGCTTACCTCGGTATCGTCTGACACGATCAATGTCAGAGAAGAGTGGCCTGATAAAGAATGTGGAGTTCTGCCTGAGAACGTCCCCACGAGTGCGATAATCTGGCTTACATCGTGGCTTCCTGACACGGTCAATGCCAGGGGAAGGTTGATATTGGGTGGTGGCTGAGGAGCCATAGGGAGATGTGTTTCCACGAGCGCGGGGGTTCGCCTTACCTCGTGACTTCCTGACACTATGAATGCCAGGGGGAGCTTGATTCGGAATGGTGGCTGAGGAGCCATGAAGAGGAGTGAGTCCGCGAGAGCAAGGGTTCATCTTACCTCGGGGCATTCTGACACTGTCAATGTCAGAGGAATGTCGTTTTATTTTGGCTGAGTAGCCTGGGTCAGGTTGACCCTCACGAGCGCGGGTATACGACTTAACTCGTGACTTCCTGGCAGTGTCAATGCCAAGGCGGAGGAGTTTGAGATTCGCTGATGAGTCGGGACTATGCGTGTTAGCGTGGCGACCAGGGCTTCCAACCTGCTGGTTGCTGCCACGTTTCTGCTTTGTCGATCTACCGACGGGCAGAGAGAAGTATGGCTTGTTGACTACTCCAAGAGGGACATATTTGGAGCCTAGAATAAAGTCATACACTGGCGTGTCCATGACGGCGGCGTCAATGGTGCCATGTACGTATCTGCACTCCACGTGTACCCTCGCGACAGGTAGAACCTGCGGAGGAGTGCCACGGTCTATGGACTGGATTGTCACTGTTCCACCAGTGAGATCCGATGGGTCAATCAGCGTTCTATTTATAACCGCGCCGAACGAACAGCCTGAGTCGTAAAGGCCCAAGACTTCAACACCGTTGGCCAGAATGTTCTCTACTCCCGGAGGAGAAGAGGTGGGGTGAGGTGGCACGGGTGGGAGTTCTGGTTGGCCGAGTTCAGTGGCAGTGGGTTGAGGAGCCACGGCCATCGTGGAGACGAAGTATGTGTCCTCCTCCGGTTGGTCAGAAAGATCGATCGCGGAGGGTTGAGAGACTGGCGTCACCGTAGATAGGGTCCGTGGGGCCTGCTGCTGCCGTTGTGGAGTGGGTCTACTGTCACGCGCGCTATGACGTGAGTCACGCTGAGAGTAGTTAGCCTGGTTATAGCGAGACAGGTGGTTGGGGCGGTTACTGTGGTTATTAGGGGCTGATTGCCGGCCTGGTGCCTGGTTGTGCTGGGGAGTTTTAGGAGCAAGGTTTGACGGAGCAGGAGAAGTTGGTTGGTCTGTTTGCTGGTCTGTCGCGGTTGCTTTACCTTTTAAGTCCTTTCGGGCGTTCAAGTACCGGTCAGCGGAGGAAGCTATGTCAGCGGGTGCAGTTGCTTGTTGCTCCTTGACATAAACTCTGACCTCTGGGGACATGCATTCTAACAGCTGCTCAGAGAGTACGAGGCACGCTAGGCCATCAAAAGTCTCTGGCAATTGGCTGAGAGCGTGCCACCTGATAAGGTACTTGTCCAGCCTTTCGCAGAGGTTACCGTAGGTCTCTCTGCGTTCGAGGCGGGACCCTCTGAACTTTTTGTGGTAGGCCTCGGCGGTCAGCTCGAACTGGACGAGTAGCGCCTGTTTGAGGGCTGGGTAGTCCTCTCGCCGGCCGGAGGGAAGTTTGGAGTAAACCTCGTAGGCTTTGCCTCGGAGGCATTGGGATAGCCGGAAGCACCATTTCTCCTCTGGCAGGCCGTAAAAGCGCGCAACTTCCTCAAAACGGACAAGATAAACTTCGATGTTCTCTGTCTTGTCGTCGAAGTGCTCCATTGGCATGTGGGGTAGACCGTTCAAGGAACTCTGAAAGGATGCTGGGCTAGCCGGGCGGGACTCGGAAGAAGCCTGGCGGGCGGCCTCGTTCTCTTTGTCCGCGGCTATCTTCTCTCTCGCTGTTATTTCTTTCTCCTTCTCCCTCAGAGTTATTTCCTTTTCCCGCTCGGTGACTTCTCTTTCTTTAGCAATAGCTATTTCAGCTTCCTTTCTTTCTCTTTCTTTAGCTATTTCATTATCCTTTTCCTTCATCGCTAGTTCATGCTCCCTTGCTAATCTTCTTTCTTCCTTTTCGTCTTCCTTTCTTTCATGCTCCCTTGCTAATCTCCTTTCTTCCTTTTCGTCTTCCTGTCTTCTCAAAGCCTCAAATTGTGCTTTCACATATTCTTTCCGTTCTGCCTCATCGTCAAATATGGTGGCTGCGAAGTCCTTCAATTCAGATAGTTTCTGCCTCATGTCAGAGTCCGCTTTCGAGCGTGTGCCGCTGGCCATAATGATGAGGGGTGGGTAATGAGGGGGATAAAGCAGAATATAGAGTAAGAGGTGGAGACGAGGAAGGAGCTGCTGAAAGCAATTACTTAGAAGTTATAGGGAAGAGTGCAAAAGGAATGAGGTGTCTGCCTACGTTAATCACAAAGTTCCTGCAAGAAAATATTACACATGAAATGCAATAATAATAATAAATAAAATATGACAGAAGTGACACTCTTGATAATGCGAAGTGATGATACTTATAAATATTTTTAGAAAAAATATTGATAGGAAATTTAGTTATTGCTGCCTGTTCGTGCCTGCTGTACTATGGGTTAAATCCAGGACGGGCTCGCCAAAATGTGACAGGTGGGGAAATGTGATGTGTGTTTGGCACGTTTTTTGTCTAGGGGATGATTATTTTTAAGGCTATCACACACCAACCTATCAGCATATGAATCGGGAGCAGACACGCAACGAGACAAAGCAATGAAAGATAGATACAAAAGTTAAAATAAAGGATATTTATTTACATAAATATACATAAAATAATAAAAAGGGGGAGGGTTTGCATCTATCTCTAGTATATTCTATGTTTAATCATCACTCTTGCGTCCTCTGACTTAGCTGGTTGTCCTGTTGATGTCGCAGCTGGCTGTGTCCTGGCTTGAGGTTCTGCAGCTGGAGGTGGCGCTCTAGCGGATAGAGGGACGCCGGTGATATAGTTCTTGTGGAGTCTCAATCCCCAAAATCTAATATCTGTAGTGGGCACAGTAGGGCGGGTGGCCGGCTACCGTGGGCACAAGGTTACTGCGGGCAGAGCTGATCTGCCGTGTGCAGCGTAGTTGACAGGATATGTCCAGTGAGTTGCAGATGGTTGGCGTAGCTATGACGTCTCACACAGCTCTGGTCTATAGGGACGTCGCACCTAATAGCTTGACAGGTGGGCTGTCGAATAGGCGGGCAATGCCGATAGCGCCAAGTGGTAGAGTTGAGTAGATCTCAGTAGGCAATTGCAGTGCTGAATAGCACTAAGCACAGATGCAGGTAAATAGATCGTTGATCCAATGGATAAATAGGCAGGTAAATAGATCGTTGATCCAATAACTAGGCAATAGTTGATTGGCGTCGAGTAGACACTGAACAGCAAATAGCAAATAAATAGGCAGGTAACTCTTGATAGCAAATAGGTGATTAATCCAATAGATAAAAGGGCAGACACCTGAGGGAGGCTGCGGATAAATAAAGACAAGTTAGGACATGTCTCTCATGCATCTTATCGATGCCCTCGACTGAGGTGCATTCGTCAGATTGGTAAAATTGCTATAGAGCATAAAGGGGAGATGATGACAAATGGGATTTGGAAAATAGATGGCAGATAGTGGCAATATAGACATGTACATAAAAGGGGAAATAATAATATAAGAATGTACATAGAAGGGGAAATAATAGTCTCAAATAAACAACACAGGTGGATAGAGAAAGAAGGGGGGGGTTGAATTGGGCGGTGGTCAGCGATCCTGACGGTATGTTTACATATGACCGTCGATCGAGAACAATGGAACGCACTTGAATGGAGAGGGCGCAACTCTCGTGAGAGTGGAATGACTACAGGGGAGACAAATCCTTACACACAAAGGGGGGGGGATAATTCATATCTCTTCACTAGACGCAGTATCAGTGCGCTATTAAAATTATCAAGGCGACCAGCCGAGATAAAGGAAATAAAATAAGATGTACAAATATATACATGGTTGCATCAACGATCAATTGAGCAACGTAGCATTAATAGATTAATGCAATACATAAATAAATACATAGGGCACGTTTATGTTTTCTACTTACGCCAGTGAGAAATACACAATGCACTAATTAAATATAAATGAAATAATAAAATACACATGATAAAATCCAATGGAAATATACACATAGTAATTAAGATGGAACTTGTGATTAAGTTCGGCTTACCACCAGGTGTTCCTCTAGGAGAGAGAATAAGTGATATAGTCCAGACTCGATAGCTCAGCTCGAATGAGAAATGAAAGAGAGTCTGATTTGAGTTGGTTTACTTTATATATGCCTGGGAAGTGCGGGCGGACACAGGAAATGCCCTAGGCTAAGATTTGTCTTACACGTGGGTGGATTTGACTCGAGGTGGGAGCCGCACCTTGGAATATCACGCGGTGTGTTGACCAGGGTAATCTCTAAGATCAAAGAGAGATGTGAGAGAAGGGGGGGGGAGAAGGATTAGCTTGCATTCAAACCAAGGTGGTGTCAACCGCGACCGTCAGTCAGACATCCGGCGGATAAGACAAAGGAGATAGTGTGATTATCTTTCCCCGATCAAGGGCAGATAAATGAAAGGACTGGCCTAGTTTTCTCCAAGGTGGTGGACTAAGTCTAGCCTGGTATAGAGGAAAAGGTGGGGCGGGTGGAGAATTTGGGGGTAGGATGGGGAAATAATTAAAATAAAATAAATAAATAAGGAAAAATAATAATTAATGCTGTGATAATTTAGAGTGACTCTGACAGCGAGTTTTTGACTTGTCACAGGAAGATTTTGATTTTAAAACCCCCTCCAAAATTTTCGATAAACCCCCTCTTCAATATAAAAAAAAGCAAATTACACACTCAAAATTCTATGAGCGTAGCCAAAGGGGGGTTGAGTTTAACCCCCCCCCCCCTTCAGCGTGTTTGAAGCTAAAAAATACATTTTCAATATAAAAGTAGGTTACAAAGACAGTTTGTGTGGACACACAAACTTAAAATCGACCCCCAAAGTGGTCCACCTAGAGACAGACGGACAGATCTAGACATTGACAGAGGATAGAACATATTAGGCTTTAAAAAAATATACTAAAAAAAATAATTAAACAAGATTACAAAGAGAGTTTGTGTTGCCACACAAACTCAGAGGCGGCCCCCGTGGGATACGGATCCCTGTTGGATCCGCATATTCGCTGGTCGACTGTGGATGGCATCGAGCAGGGTATGAAACCGAGACCGTAGAGATAATCAGTTCTGCGCGCTAACCGCACGACCAGGCATTGCTCTTAATCTAATGACAAACTGGTTACAAACTAATAGCCTACTATTGATAATATACCTACACATAACGAATGGAATGACAACTACCGGATATGTACAATATGTCAGAAGAGCGATTTTAGATAATCTTTTGGTATTGAGCATTTTCATTTAGGCCTAAATGGAACTAGAATAAGGATGTAGATCTACCTAAATTAAATTAAATATATATTTGGGATAATGTACATGTAATTTAGATAAGATTTATATAAAAAGAACACTAGATAATTAATTAATAGACTAATTGCAATATGAAATATTAAAAATAGTAGATTAGTTTTAGTATTTTATAACACTCCAATATTGACATATTGTCAATCTAGACTTTAGAAATAAAAATCTACACTTTAAGCCTAGAAATAAAAATTATAGATCTTGATGTAGTCTAAATCATGGCTGTCTGGTAGTGCGGTTTGCGCGCTGGACTTTCGTTTAAAATTCATCGATGGTCCCAGGTTCAAACCCTGCCCGCTCCCATCTCCCGTCGTCCTACGGGAGGTTTGGACTACAACTCTGAAGGAACATCCGAAACATATAAAACAGTAAACATTCTAAACTAGACCAAGAAATTCTAAATCTAGATTCTATAATGATATTAATTAGAACTTTAATCTAAATCTAGTTTTAAAAATCTAGCTCTAGTGTAAGAAAAAAAATCTAGATCTAGTGTAAAAAATCTAGCTCAAGTATAAACAAAAATCTAGATCTAGTGTAAAAAATCTAGATTAGATCTAAATCTAGCTATTATGTCTTCTTAAAATGCGAGTCACATTACGAGGTTTAATAAACATTACTATACCGAGTTGTTTTAGCATTTAAAGAATTTATTCCATATGACGTCAAAGGGAAAAAAAATTCCATTACGTCACACGGCCTACTTAGACTAAAATATGGCTCATCAATACGAGCAGGATATCGAGGGTTCATAGACATTTATTTCACCGAGTGATTTTTTTAGCATTTCATTTAAAGAATTAACTCCATATGACGTCAAAGGAAAAAAAATCCATTACGTCACACGTTCTAGTTAGACTAAAAAATGTCTTCTATACGAGCAGCTTCTCGAGGGTTCATAGACATTGGTGCACCGAGTGAGTTCTTTTAGCATTTCATTTAAAGAATTAACTCCATATAACGTCAAAGGAAAAAAAATTCCATTACGTCACACGTCCTAGTTAGACTAAAAAATGTCATCTTTACGAGCGATCATAGACCTTGGTGCACCGAGTTTGTTCTTTTAGCATTTCATTTGATGGGCTAGTTAGACTTAATATATATATATATATATATATATATATATATATATATATATATATATATATATATATATATATAAGGATTAAAGACGCTTTTTTTTGTTTTGTCTGTCAGTCTGTCTGTCCGTTATGTTAATAGCGAGAAAAAAAAAGACTAAAATCTATTGAAAATCTGATTAAAATTTAATTTCCCTTCCTAAACATTGCATTAGTTTTATGTTTCTATAGTAGATTGTTCCGGATGTTTATATATTCATAGTGAGAGAAAATAAGAATTCCAGATTAATCAAATGCCGTTAATTAAATTTGTCGGATGGTCTGTTATGAAAATTAGATGTACCATAGCCTTTTGGAGATTTTTTCAAACCATACTTTGGTGTTAGGAAGTTGTTTTCCTTAAAATTCGGAGCATAATATTAACGATAATTAGATTTTCTAATGTTTTAGCTAGAAAGTTAAATATAGTGTAAGAGAGAAGTGCGATTTTACAAAAAATAGAGTTAAACTATTTTTCATAAAAAATCCGGAACAACCAATTTTCGTAAATGAGAAAATTATTTTTTTTATTTATTAGAAGAGGGATTTCAAACATTTATTAGCGTTATTAGATTTTTCGTTATTAGATTTTTCATATAAAATTGGGATCATTTTTGGTAACGATTTGTAAGAAAATTAAGGTAATGTAGGTCGAATTCTTTTTCGAAACAAAATCCGGAACATTATTTACCGATTAAACAACTTTTATTATGTTTCGGCAAGAAAATTAACTGTAAAATAAGTCTAAAAAGTGATTTTCAATAATCGTTTCTAGTAAATTACTTTCTTATTTTAAAATCCTGAATAACCTATTGTCGATATTTTTGAAAAAAATAAAATTATTTGTCATACATTTGTTTTAAATTAAAAATTCGGAACAATTGATATTGATAAATAAACTATAGTGACGTAGTTTCAAAGAATATAAGTTTAATATTAGTCAATTATGCGATTTCAAACAATCATTTGACATAATTTATTTTTTTATAAAACAATATCCGGAACAACTTTATAGTTAATGAAATATAAATCAGTATAGATATTTTTATTTAGCATTTATATGCTATTTACATTAAAAAACCGGAACAATATATTAAAGATCATGTGTTTCTTGCAACGTTTAAGCATGGAAATAAAATCTAATATAAGTTAGAAGAAAAAAAAAATATTCATTGGCATTGATTTGTTTTTCACAAAACATCCGGAACAATCTATTATAGACACTTAAAACTATTGCAATATTTCTGAATAAAAAATTAAAGGTTAAATGAGAATTACAATAGCCTCTAGTGTTATTTGTTAATCTAATCGTGACAGACAGACCGACCAACAGACAAAACGCACAAAAATAATCTTCTTTTATTCGGTTGGGGGCACTAAACAAAAAATAAATAAAATCTGATTTTTTAAAAAAGTTAAGGAATTGGTTTAGCACCAGCACATGTTGCGACGTTACGCTACTGCACGAAATTCGCTGCATAAAAAGTCCATTTTCAAAAATGTGCGTGATATTTACATAAAAAGTGCATTAATAGCCTTTATAAACAAACAGAAATGTTTTCTTTTAATTTTAGCAGCTAGTTCACCAGAAAAAAACATCTTTAACTATTATTTATATTTGTTGTAAATATTTCCTGTACATTTTATAAATATATTTGACTTAGTGATACTGAAAATACACAAAAATTGTCCATCTTTGTTAGCATATTGTAACATTGCCTCCCTTACATTTACGTAATTGTTTTAGAATTGGTGTATTTTTATGAAAAAATCGCTTGCATAATTAATTTAAAAATTAAACGGTTTGCTTTTAGAAAACCAAAAGTAGCCGTTGCACCTAAACTTTTAAAGCCGCATTTAATGATGAAATAATATTTTTCATATCTCTTCTAGTTTTCGAGATCTGAGTGTGACAGACGGACAGAAAGACAGACGGACAGACGGACATTTTGCACAAACCTAATAGCGGCTTTTTCCCCTTACGGGGCAGCTAAAAATGCACATTTATTTTACATGATGTGACTCATTAAAAAATGTAGAAATATTTATTAGCTAAAGATAAAAAAAAAAGTTTAAACTGGGTTTTCGAACCCATGCTTCTGCATATTAGAGAGATGTGATAACCACTACACTACGCAAACCAGTGGCGTAGCTAGAGTATATGGTGCCTGGTGCGGTACCTCATCTTGATGCCCCCCCGCCCAAAAAAAAAAACAACAACTAATCAATAACATTGCAAAACCTTACTTTTTTGGACAAAATAATATGTATTCATTAATCAAATATTGTTAATTCAAAAAAAAATCGCTTTTACATAAACATACTACAAATGAATTTTAAGCGCTTTCTTGCTGGCAAAAGTATCAATAATTTTATCAATTTTTTCCACCAGCTCTTGTTTAATGGACAAAATGGACAAATTAGTGAGTCGTAAATTTGTCATCGTTGATCGCAAGTAATTCTTGATCAGTTTAAGTTTGGAAAAACTTCTCACGCATGTAGCGACGTTTACCGCAATAGTAAAAAATATGCGAATCATGATGACGATATTCGGGACTGAATCATCTAGCTGATCTTTTTTATAAAATTCAAGAGCTCAACAGGTTCTTGTTTTGGAAGTTCGGAGGCTTCTGGTGAAACAGACAAACCGTTGAAGCCTCTTTCGCTCCAGCAGAAATTCGTTTTTATCAATGTCGCTAGGAGTACTATCGAGATTGATTTCGACCTGAGGATTTAATAGCTGGGAAGGCGACAAAAATTCATATCTATCTACTACATCATAAAGTTGCTCGAATCGGGTGATTATTTCTTGAACAATTCTGTCCAAGGTAGAATAAATTTCCGTTCGTAGCTCTTCTTTGTGTGTAAGTACAGAGTCGTCACTTTTCTCACCAGGCATCTTTTTCTTATGGCCAATACGTTCTTGAGGTTCTGTACTGATTCTCAGATCTGAACACACGCTTTCGGCAAAGGTAATGCTGGCTTCAGCGATATCCTCTCGATTACTACTTAAAAATGTCTCTAATGTTTTTAGTTTATTGTGAGCAGTCTTGAATAGACAATCCTTCATTTTTGAAGGTAGACTTGCGCATCATTAACTTCCGTTAATACAGGAGCCCAAAATCCAAAATAGGTGAGAAAACTAAAGACTGAATAGCAACCAATAATCCACCTGCTTCAGATGTAGTCGAGGAATTTTCATCTCTGCTAGTTAATGTCTCCAGAGTTTCTATAATTTTAGAAAATGTATCCCTAACCATCTTGACGGCTTCTCATCTGGCGCTCCAGCGGGTCTCAACTAAACGTTTAAGGCTAGTTCCGGTTATTTTGATGAGGATATCCCAGCGGTGTATTGAAGTTGAGAAAAAGGCGTGTAAACGGTCCAGTGTACCAAAAAATGTTACCGAATTGACTTCAGCTTCGGCAGCTCGAATTTCTGCTAAATTAAGAGAATGGTTTGAGCAGGCAATGAATAGTGACTTCTGGAATACAATTTTGGACACCGTAGTTTTGACCTTTCATGACCGCAGCATTATCATAGCCTTGACCCCTGCAGTCCATTATGTCTAAGCCACCCGAACGGTGTTTCTCTAGAATCATCTCAGTGATTCCAGCAGCATGCTTGTCCTTTGTGTCGATGAAGTCAACAAAAGACTCACAAACCTGCACCCCGTCATTATCCATGACAGCGTACCGTAAAATTTGGGAAGTTTGATCCAGTTTTCAGATGTCAGGTGTACTGTCAAAAATAATAGAGAAATATTTGGCTTGTTTTACTTGCTGTATGATTTGTTTTTTAGCGTGATCCCCCAATATTGTAATAAATTCATTTTTTATTTGTAGAGACATGTATGTATTCGATCTGGAACAAAGCTTAGTTCGAAGCACATGCTCCCTCAAGAGTGGATCGTACTTTGATAGTAATTTTACTAACTCTCCAGGTTTTCGTCTCTTGTATAATCAAATCTTGGGCCTTGTTGTCAATATTGTTCCCTACTCTCAGGCGAACTTCAAGTTCCCTCCAAGCAAGCGATGACTGAATGTGAGCTCTACTGGTCTCATGTTTTTCTATTTTCGGGGATACCCTCCACCACTCATTGAATCCATCTTTTTAAATGAAGATTTGGTACTTGATCTTGTTGAGAAAAGTATGCAGGGGAAGCAAAATAAGGATTCTTTTTTTTTTTGGCGAATAACACATCCACTTTCTAAGAACTTTCTCGCCGTTTGACATTTGCTGGAAAAAACAAGCCTTTGAAAGCTTTCTAGCCTTTCCTTTTTCTGATTCTTGATGTCTATACGCCTCTCTGAATTGACTGTCCACACGCTGAACTGTTTCAGATCCTTGAATGACAAGGTGTATGCGAATATTATCTGTGATGACATCAGGCCAATCTCCAATGTCGTTCAGTCTAGAGTTTATTATCCTGCTTTCTGTATTGTTTACACTGTCTGATGGTTCAGCTTCTTCAGTATGAATTTTTGAGGAGTGTGCTAAAGACATGCTTGTGTGCTGTCCTTTACTTTCTAGAACCTGCGGTATTGAAGTATTTTCTTCTTTTTCACCATTCAGGATGTCGGCCTCATCATTTTTTTCTGGATTCAATGATAACCGTCTCATCTTGCTTTGTTGCTTTTAATTGTTCAGTGAATTCATACCCAATAACAGCTCGCCTATAGTCGGTGGACTCTGGCAATGATGTGACTTGAAATTGTCTCGATGCTTCTTTAGACTTTATAGTCTACCCAGACCGGACAGAACCAGAGATGCCGATTTCTCCGTCTGAGTTTAAAATGGTTTTGAGGCGCCAGCCTGACTAGTCGGCCTTGAGCACTGTTCATCATTTTTTTTTTACGTTACAGTATTAACTAGTTAGTTTAAAAAAATGCGTAGAAAGCAAAGGTTAGCTTATTTTAAAATATTGACATTACAATAGAATTATTTCCAAAATTAAACTATAAAGAATCATAAAGAAATGAATATACTAATACAATTGTTTAAAGCTAGAGTTTAGAAATATATTTGTAAACTCAATATCTAGATTAAACCAGTGGACTAAACAATGAAGTAAAAAAAGTTTGGCCTATCTTCTTCTTCTTCTTTATATTACAGAGCTGTTCTATAGCTTACATTGTATTGAAGAAATAGTCAAGGAGATGAAACAAAATAGCGACATGACTAGTTTATAAATCGTTAGTTCATTTTTAAAATACAGTAGTTTATGTTTGTTCATGTCCATACAATTAGTCATTTTTACTGAAAAGCTCAGGGAAATAGGAAATTAATACACACTGGGGGGGGGGGGAGTTTTGGTCACTTTTGTTGCCCCTCTCTACTTGGTGCCCTGTGCGGCCCGCACCACCCGCACATTGGTAGCTACGCCACTGACGCAAACACAAATAAATTTACAATATATTTGAAATCTTTCAGTTTGATACAAACTAGACATTGATCTAGCTAGATCTAGACCTAGTTTTAGATCTAAATCTAGATTCAAGATCTGTCTAAGCCTAGATCTAGAAATAGATCTAGCTAGATCTAGACCTAGTTTATGATCTAAATCTAGATTCAAAATCTATGTCTAAGCCTAGATCTAAAAATAGATCTAAGTCTCTAAGTCTAAGTCTATATCTAGAAATAGATCTCAGTCTCTAAGTCTAAGTCTAAAGTCTAGATCTAGAGTTAGATTTAAGTCATTCTAAGTCTAAGTTTGTCAATATCTATTTTAAGTCTAGATCTAGAATTAGATCTAAGACTCTAAGTCTAGATCTAGATCTATAATCTTGATACAGAATCTACTAAATCTAGACTAGAACTCGTATTTAGATCTAGAATCTAGATTTATGTAGATGAAGTTTGATTTATTAATGAAGAAGCTTGTGAACTTTTTAATAAGACTTACTTCCCCTGAAGTTTTTCATTCAAAAGTGGTGTCATTTTTTGAAAAATCTGCGTACATATATAATTTTAAAAATTAGATGATTCACTTTCGGAAAAGAAAATTGCATCAGAACTTTGAATGATCTAAAATATCATGATGTCCGATTTTCATTTTCTGAGATCTAAACAAGACGGACGGACAGATGAACAGACGGACAGACAGGCCTTACAAAACTAATAGGGGGCCGCTAAAAAAAAAGCAAATTACGCACTCAAAATGCTATGAGCATAGCCAAATGGGTTTTGAGTTTAAACCCCCTTTAGAGGGGTTGGAAGCTAAAGAATAGCTCTTCAATATAAAAAAAAAAACAAATTACGCACACAAAATGCAATAAGGGTAGCAAAATGGGTTTTTAGTTTAAACCCACCTTCAGCGGGGTTTGAAACTAAAAAATACCTCATTGATAAAAAAAAAAAAAATCAAATTATACACTCAAAATTCTATGAGTGTAGCCAAAGGGGTTTTTGAGTTTAAACCCCCATTAGGGGTTTGATGCAAATAAATACCTCTTCAATATAAAAACAAAATTAAATTATACACACTAAAATTCTTTGAGCATAGCCAAGCCAATGGGGGGTTTCGAGTTTAAATCCTCTTTCTCCAGATGGCATTTTTTAAAAGTTTAAAGCCCCTCAAGATGGTTTTGAGTTTAAAATCCCCTTTCAGAGAGTTTTTAGGTTGAAAACCTCTCTTTTCAATATTATTCTAAAGCAAACTACAGTCACAAAATTCTATTCTATTAGGTAAGTGGGGTTTTGAATTAAAACAAACAACTCTAGAGATTTTTTTAGTTTAAAACTTTCCTTTTCGATAAAAAAATTAAAAGCAAACTACAGTCACC
Organism: Biomphalaria glabrata; assembly: GCF_947242115.1. NCBI lineage: Eukaryota > Metazoa > Mollusca > Gastropoda > Planorbidae > Biomphalaria > Biomphalaria glabrata. The sequence goes on from NC_074712.1 coordinate 25,284,399, forward strand.
TAATTCCAAGAGCGTAGTCAAGAGAGGTTACACATTTCTACCAGTGGCTAGGCTCCATAAAAAAGGTGCAGTGAAAAGTCATCTGCCGAAATCGAAAAACACAAAATGTAGCTCAGACAGATTTTTAAGAGTCAGTTATAGAGATTGGGTCTAAATCAAAGAAATCCTATGCCGAACTGGGAGTCGACCCCATAGTAAGGTTGTGAAAGAGCGTCGCAAGAGGTTTGCGGGACATGTTCTCCGACAAAATGAATTACGCATAATATGAGCATGCCTACTGAGCGATGACATCCTTGTACAACTTGGCGCCACACATTCATGGAGGTTCTGAGAGCAGGTGGGAAGAGGCTTCAGACATTGCCAGTGACAGAACGGCGAGGGTCTAAGTCAGTAAGAATAGCACATTAGGTTTTTGAAATAGAACTTTTTAACAGCAGGATAATGCACTGTAGATACCTCAGAATATGCATTTTGTTGGCTTTCAATACCGGAAATAGTGCTTGGCTGGCAAGGGTGAGGAGTCTACAATTTTTCCACTAACTCCAGGAAGAACATATTCTAGGGCACAATAAACGTCTTCCGAAAGAAGGAAGGGTAAGAATGTAATAAAAATTAATTATGTAAACACTCACACACACACACATACTTACATACATTCCCCCCCCCCCCGAAAAAAAATTCTGGCTACGCCCATGGCCTGAAATATTGCACGACTATCCCAGATCACAAGTGTAGTTCTTTGCTTGTCATGGTTCAGGACACTCGATAACAGTCGTCAACCTGGTGTACTTATGTCCTTAGGTAAATCTCATGAAATGAAATGTTCTATCTAGTCAATAGTTACACTTTCTTGTACAGGCTGGTATCAAACTATAGGAAATAGGATCTTACTCTAATCTTTTTAATAGTTCAAACTTTCTGGCTTATTTTAGATCTATTATCGAATATCTTTAAGTTGTATTTTGTTACTTAAAAAAGAATGCTATATACGTGATATAATTCTTTCCTCTGAGACGCAGTGGTTGAGCGGTAAAGCCCTTGGCTTCCAAACCGGGTTCGAAACCTGTAGAAGACTTTGATTTTTTACTTTCGGGATCTCTAGGCGCCTCTGAGACCACCCAGCTCTAATGGGTACCTGACATTGGGTGGGAAAAAGTTAAGGCGGTTGGTCGTTGTGCTAACCACATGACACCCTCGTTAACCGTAGGCCACATAAACAGATGACCTTTACATCATCTGACCTATAGACCACAAGGTCTGAAAGGGGAACTTTACCTTAGTTTTGTAATTACTTCGTCTAAAAATTTATTATGATAATGTTTGTTTATTAAAGTATGTAAGTATTTCTAGTATCATTATGGCGATTTGCTAAAACGCGTGATAAAGCTTATAAGCTTTTGTCTTCCACATATATCTAGTGGCCTATAGTTCATTCTTTTTCTCGACTGCTTTTAAATAATTATGAAAAATTTTAACTCTATCCTCTTAAAATAGTACAAGAATAAAAAGAAACAAGGTTACAAAGACAGTTTGTGTGGAAAGAAAAACTTAAAATCGGCCCCCGAAGTGGTCCACCCAGGTAGGTAAAAAGGTAGGTTTCAATATTTCCAGAAAGAACATCAGAATGAAATTCTATCAAAGACAAATGACAGAGAAGAATGGAAAAAGAAGGTTGACAGATCTTGTGTGGTGCCCCAGCTGTCCAGCAGACTAAAGGTTAGGTGAAAGTAAATGTAAAGTTAGATGTGAACCTGGCCTAGCTGATGTCTTGTAATATATATCTAACTGATCTAATTGTTTTGTAAAGGGTCAATCTCTTATTCAAATCCTCAAAAAAAAAAAAAAAAATTCGTAAAAAAAAAAAGTTCTGTGTGCTATTATTGTAATCGGACGTAGCAGTTTACGGATAATATGAAAACTACTTATTAATTGTTGTTTTAAATTATGTCCAACTTATATGCATACTATATAGATTTTTCTTTTTAAAAAAAACAACTTTTTTGTGTAAATGTAGTATTTAATATGACAGAACTTAGCAATACAAATGTGATTAAAAAAGTTTTTGACAAAAAATCTAAAACCATTTGCATAAATATGTTAAAAATATGGTGAGTGACTGTCACTCTTTCTAAAGAGCCTCGCGTGTTTGTTACTATTAATAGTGAATAGTTGTAAAAGTGGTGCATTTTTATGAAAAAAACTGCTTGCATAAGTGATTTAAAAAATTAGATTTTTCGCTTTCAGAAAAGAAAAAGTAGCCGTTTCATTAGAACTTTGAATGTTCTAAAATATTATGGTGTCAGATTTTTACTATCTTTTCTAGTTTACGAGATCTAAACGGGACAGACTGACAGAAGAACAGACGTTCCCCACAAAACTCATAATGTCTTTTCCCCTTTCAGGGAATAATAAGCTTAGAAAATTAGTATGTAGTTATTTCAATTTGGCCCGAGTAAATAAATGTATAATATTTGCCTTATCCACCTGCTGCGCCCGTTGATTTGTTCACATGATGTATATTGTTTTGTTTCACCATGGAACCCTCCCTTTTTTTCTTACTTCTAACTATAAATAGAAAGACCTAAACGTTCCCTCATACATTCTCTTTACTTTGGAATTCTAGTATCTATTTCTTTGAACAGGACCGGCTCTCGAGTATCAGAGTATTCTGATGTGTAGCAGCAAAGGGCAACTATCCAGGCGCGAGATAGCTAAGCTGGAACATTCAATCATTTAATGCAATCCTAAAATGTTTGTCAAATTAATTTACATATGAGCATGCCTACTGAGCAATTATATATGCAGGGCCGCCGCTAGGGTTGTGGCCGTCTGCAAGCGAAATTTAAAATGCCCCCCCCCCTTTTTTTTTTCTACAAAAAGAAATGTATAACGACTGATCGGGACACTGTAACAAAAGCGCAAGCATTATATTTTTGTAGATCATTCTTATTTCCAATTTTAACATTGCATTTTCTTCTATCGCATAGTTACAAATTGCTTCTCCAGTTGTATCAGTAATTGGGCAAAACCCCAGAAAATATACATGTATTGCAACATGATGTGTATAAGAAACAGAAGCAATAATAGTAGCGATTAGTTCGGTATGAGACCTTTCTGGTGTAGAATCTAATGTTTTGTGAACGTATTTGTGTGCTTAGGCCTATATCTACATTTTCAAGGATTTTATTTTCTATTTCACTCAAATTTTGAGTTGCCTGTATTAATTGATACAAATATCCTTTTTGTGTGTGTAAAGATATTTGTGAATCTTTTAAAAGCGAGACCTTGCCAATAATTCGTTCTATCAAGGATTGCCAAGAGTGCTTTTCAAAATCATGCATTCTTTAATGCGTTGCATCTATTGTTGTTTTCTTTTAAACATTTTCTTTCGTGTTGTTTCAGAACTAATAGGACCCGAATCATTGAGTCATTCTTGTACCTGTAATGTATGATTTATTTTATTATTCCTAAAACAACCGATATATATAATTAAATGCAGAATAAAGTGAAGATGAAGTGACCGGGGATGAAATGACCGGTCACCAATTTAGAGAGCATATTAGTTTGTACAAAAATATTGTGCATTGTATTTAAAACGGACAGACCAATGTCGTTGCAGAATAGAAGTACACAAGAAGATAATAAGTTTGGACTAGGAGCAAGAAACATGGTATAATAAACTGATAGGAAAAAACTATGGATTTAGAGACATGACCATCAGAGAAAGAAAAGGACTAAAAATTGTATTGGTGGGGAGCGTTGTAATGATGGCCGTTCACTTTAAGGATGAAAAAATGTTCCGGAAATACTGAAGTGTAGCAGGGTATTAGTTAATAATATTGTCTTTCTTTCGGTGCACGTGAATTAAAAGATTAAACATTTACAGACTTAACTCAAGAATTAATAGATAATATTAGAGTGGTATGGTATGCGCTCTGAACTGTCCTTTCGATGAACTTTGGTTCGAACCTTACCCGCCACCATACACCATTCCTGTAGGAGGTTTTGGCTAGGATTTAATAATCTGACGGAACATTTGCAACATGTAAAACAAATAAACAATAATTAAAACTGGAAAGCTAACTTGTATATCAATATTGAAAATGTGCATTCATTTTATTCTATTAGCAAAATATATTTAAGGTTGATTTCATAAAATTAAGTAATTTGACTGAAAATATAGATATAGATAGATATTAAAATAGATGCTAGAAAATGATTGACCGAAACTGAAACATTACTACATACTATAATTATTAAATTCATTTAATACTATACTGATGATATTGTATTTTATTGTATGTCATTAGCCCATTGTCATTTAGAACACAGCTTTGTATATTTAGTATATTTCAATCACTTGAAGAAAATAGAATATTAGTTAGCTAATTGTGTCTAGCTGGGTGTGTCTGAAGAATTAATATTAACTGGATTTTTAATTAGAGATGGCCCAGATACAGAGGTTTCTAATAGTGAACAATAGACATCGAAGGAATGGAATATAGACACAATGGTGACTTACAATAATGGAAGGGGGAATAACTTTGGTTTCAGATAAGTACAAGATTTAATAAATAATAACAAGTTAAAATAATATAGATGAAGTAATTCTTTCTACAACTGCTGCTTATAGTTACACTAAGTGTGACCATATTGACTCTTTCACTTATCCCGATGTTCAGTTCACTTTCTAAGCTGTTGGTTTCTTCTAGAAAGAAATGCCGCGGTAGGCTTGTCAAGAATGTTAGAGTGAATTCAGATGTAGATCTAGAAGTGCTTTCCTCCCGTCACGGATTTGGGAATGGTTTCTTCCAAATGTAAGTTTAAGGAATCAGGCTAGAACTCATGTTAGGAACCTAGAAACCAGGAATCCAGAAATCCACTCTAGTTAAAACCAAGAGTGGTAACAAGGAACTAGGAAGATGAAATATCCCAGTTATACATCCGTATACCGTAAAGTGGACGACCAGCGACAGGTCCTACCTTATGTAGATCACCATACAAAATGTCTTGTGGAAGTCGACCTTCTGGCATTCTATGAACGTAGCCAAGCCAGCAAAAGCCCTGCTGCTGATATCACAGCGGATGTCCTGGCACCCTGATCTTTGTAGCACTTTCTCACTGGTTATTATGTCTTGCCACATTATTTTAGACATCCTAAGTGGAAGATATTTAGCTTTTTTTCCTGCCATGAGTAGGTTGATCATGTTTCACTACAGTATATCAAAGTGCTCATAAAACAGATCCGGTAGACTAAGGCTTTGGTATTGTTCGCAAGATACGTAAAATAAAGTAAACTCTCTCGTATCGAAAAAAAAACAACTAGGTTACAAAAGACAGTTTGTGTGGAAACACAAACTCAAAATCGGCCCCCGAAGTGGTCCACCCAGGCAGGCTTCAATATTTTCAGAAATAACATCCAAATGAAATTATTTCAAAGACAAATGAGAAATAAGAATGGAGAAAGAAGGTTAACAGATCTTGTGTAGTGCCCCAACGGTCCCGCGGATCAAAGAATAGGTGAAAGTGAATGTAAATTTAGATGTGAACCTGGCCTAACTAGTTCCCCTTTTAGACCTTGTGGCAGATGATGTAAAGTTCATCTGTTTTTGTGGCCTACGGTTAACGAGGGTGTCATGTAGCCAGCAAAACGACCAACTGCCTTTACTTTTGCATCAGAACTTTGAATGGTCTAAAATATTGTGATGTCAGATTTTCAATATCCTTTCTAGTTTACGAGATCTGATTGGGACGGACAGACGGACAGACATTTCGCACAAAACTAATAGCGTCTTTTCCCCTTTCCCCTTTCGGGGGCCGCTAAAAAGACTTTTTGAGTGAGTCTTACTAAGCTGAGTGACGTTGTAGAAAGTTTTTTCCTTTTACGTTCCTTGGAATGATTTTATTAAATGAAATGCTAGAACTCGTAAGCCAATGTCTATTAACCTTCGTTAACTCTCTCGTATTTAAAAAGGCATTATTTAGTCTAACTAGTTTAAGAAGCCGTGAAACGTAGTGTAAAATTTTTTGTTTGCTTTAATTGCATATAGAATAAACTCTTTCAACGAAATGCAAAAAACTAGGTGAGCCAATGTCTAGTAACCATCGTCACCTCTCTCGTTTTGAAAAAGACATTTTAGTCTAATTAGGTCGTGTTACGTAGACGAATTTTTTTTCTTTCTGTTAATATCATTCGGAATGAAATCTTTAAATGAAATACTCTAAGAACTCGGTTTACGGGTGTACCAATGTCTAGTAAACCTCGTCAATTCTTACGTAGTGAACAAACAAGAAAAAAAAAGACAATGTTCCACTCTAACTTGGCCATGTAGCCTAACATTGTGGATTTTTTCCTTTAACTTCATTTAGAATAATTTTATTCAATGAAATAATTCTCGTGCCTTAATGTCTAGTAACCCTCGTCAACGTTTTCGTATTAAAAAAGTTGGAGCCGACTCTATTATATATTTATATTATATATTATACTATTATATTTCTATATTTATATTTTTGTATTTTTTTAGATCTATTTTCACTTTAAATATGAGTCTGTTCGTAGTTATTATTTGATTTTAAACTATAGATTGAAATGGGAAGAAATACGATATTACATCAAAACTAAGAAATCAACAAATTCTCCTTGTTCCTGGCACAGTTCCCTCTCTCCCCATGACATTGCTGAACACAAGGCACGCGTGAGCGTGCACGACAGTCTTCAAAATGTGGCTCTCATACTGAGCGCTCCTCTACTTTCCCAATTAGTTCTATGGTGTTTTTCTGAGATGAACACAACTACTAAGGTAACTTTATTTCTAGTAATGAATGTTCCAAAAGACGGTGCAACAAACAAGTAATTAGAACAAAATTGTTCACTGACAAAATCACTCAGGTAGAACCAAAGCAAGACAATACATACAGAAGTTTCGCTTGACTGGATTAAATCTAGGACACTACGAAGCTTAAGAACTAGTGACACTTGAATAGAAAATCTTTAAATGAATATTCCAAGGGCTCTAGATTTTTCAAAAGAAAATTATTAAATTAAATTTATTTTATACATTAAACATCAGAAAAACAATTAATACCTTGAGGGATTATATTATTTTTAAAAAAGATCATTTGAATTTCAGTGTCAAGCCTATTCTACAGATGCATTTCCATGGAAGGAAATGATTATATTCTATTTAATAGGGTAAGCTTATTTGTATTTTCAAGATACATTTCTTATATTATTAAAAACAAGATCTATATATGTTAGAGTAGTTTAATTGCATAGTGGGTACTATACCCGTTGTTATGTATACAAATTCATACTGTGTTAAAAAAAAGTGTAATTGAATTTGTATTATGTTTGTGAATGATGACTGGTCATAAGAAGCTTTTAGATTCACAATTTTGATATTTCTTACAATAGTTTGCGAAAAGATTTAACTCGTTTTTTATCATTTATTTTTTAAAAAGGAAATTCAAATTAAGGCTACAGGGACCAAATGTCAATCACTATTTAAAGGTTGACTGGACAAAAGGACAAACGTACTCATTTTTAAAGAATTGCAACATCAAGCGGGACTCGAACTTAGACCCTAGGTGGGACAGCAATTTGCTTTACCATTTGTCTCTTTCCTTTGCGATGAAATAAATCAGTACATACATCTTTTTTCTCTTCCATAAAATAGTGTCTGGGAGTTTATGTAGCTGGTCGCATTGCCTAACCAATAGCTAGAGAAGGTCTAAACACTGACCTGCGACGTCGCAAACTGCGCGCAGATTAAACCAATAGTTCGTTGCCGTGTCACAAAGACAGCATCAATCAATCAATCTATCTATCTATCTATCTATCTATCTATCTATCTATCTATCTATCTATCTATCTATCTATCTATCTATCTATCTATCTATCTATCTATCTATCTATCTATCTATCTGTCTGTCTCTTTTGTCCGTCTAACTGTATTTCTAAGTATTCACTTGAAACAAATGTGATAGTAACTTAAAATGTATATTATCTCTTATGTTACATGACCAACGTATTGGCTAGATTGTTTTAATGCCCTTACCTACGCAATAGATCTATGTCGTGCTAGATTTCATTCCTGAAACATGTGCACTGAAATAGTCTTACCGTGACGGATAGCTCAAGGTTAAAATGTAAAACACCTGATCTGCATTCTCTTTGAATCACTTTATTACGGTGAAGTGTAGACTTGCAGAGGTTCTAAAAAAAAGCAAAGTAATTTTCAAATTCTAATCGCTCAAGATTTGATTTCACCTACTTACTAGTCACTCAAAGAGCAAAACTTTGAATAACTTTGTTTAATCTCCCGTTTATTCTTTTGCTCTGCCTGCCGGTCGATATTTAAGTAACATTACATGGTGATCAATACACAAGAAGGAAGAGTTGAATAAAAAGAACATGTTTGTCAAGACAGGGAACTAGGCATATATTAAACTGAACGCCTTTAGTGTAGATGTTAAATAGATTTTTGTTTAGACATGACTATTCTACTGCACTAGCGGACGCAAAGCGCTTTTTTTGCATTCTTCACTGCCAGAAACGCATTCTCCTGAAATCTACAGCTCATTATTCATCCTATTAAAAAGCAGGTCAAATTTAGTAAAATAAAGTAACTTCGGGACAATGGCCGATACTGAAGTGTTAGTGACAATGTCTAATTTTTAAGAACCTTTTGCATAATGTTTTAATTTTTAAAAATAGTAATGTAAATTTATAGGCCTTAAGTACATTGCAAATACAACTGATTTGTTCCTTGAAAAGAAAAGATACTCTACAGATTTTGATTAAGGCTTTGAGGGTCGCCACCGAAAAAAAAATGTCTTTGAAAAATAATATTTTAAAGAAAAGCTCATTTATAAGTTATTAATTTTGTTCAATACGCCTTTTTGTAACTTCGTTTTTGTACTAAAATCCAAAGCTCTGAACAAACAAAAATCAGAAGACGGAGGAGAAATTAGATTCTACTATTTTTAGGATTCAAGTATAAATTGTTAATTATAGGGGCCCAAAATCTATACAACAAAAAATCTCAGGTTGGACACGCTAGGATTTCGTTTTAAAAATTGGATCCGCCCCCTTCTCTAGAGTGGGAAAGGTAGTAATGTCATCGTCCTTCCCCCATCCACCATCACAGAAACGGCCAAGATATCAGAAGATGAAAAACATAAAGATCGGTTCGAATATGTATCAATAAGTAGCTTTTATCATATAGATATGTAGCTAATTATGTTAACAAACTATGATTTCTACAATAATATTGATCCGCCCCCACTCGAAAGTTAAGGCTCGAGGATAGGGGCGGGATTTTGCAATCGTTCCCCCACCCCACCAAATCGGCCAACATACCAGAAGTGGGGTGGGGGGGGGCGACATAATAAAAAAAAATAGGTTAAACTATAAATAATTAATATATATTATTGTGAGCAGGTCAGGAGGCTCTGAGTGGAGACCTATTCTCTGCTCAGCATTAAATTCTATGACAGTAGGCAGATGTTAGCGCTACTGGGTGGGCTTAGTCTGTGACACCTCAGTCTACGACCATGGGGCTAGAGTCACATAAGTAACCAGATGTGAGCTTGCGCTCCCAGAGCTAGTTTTATATGCAATTTTAGCTATTTTTTAAATGTATTTTTGTTGTATAGGCTAGAGCTATTTTTATATATTTTATTTTTATAGGTTAGTGTCAGATTTTATAATTGTACTTCCGCATATTTATATAGGTTAGTGCGGGATAGTATAAAAGTAACGTACTACATGCTGTCTTAAAACAGTTGAGTGTACATTTGACCAGTGGTCAGTACCATATCTGTCTGTGTGACAGATGAAGATCTTTGTGGTATATTTTTATTCCTGTACCTGGGACGGCCTGCTATTGTTACTGCTTTTAGCTGCTGCAATTACTCTGCTGAAATAGCTGTTGCTTATAACTGCTGTTGTAGATCTATTTTAATTCTAGGGAATCTAGATCTAGTGTTATTTTGTTTCTGCTATTGATAGTTTTGTTATTGTTTCTGTAGATCTATTCTAGATCTAATTCTAGGGAAGCTAGTATTATTTGGTTTTTGTAGTGTAGATCTAGGTCTAGGGTAGTAGTTTTAGTGACTTAGCTAGATAGTTGGTTTTATCAGTTTGTGTTAGATAGTTGGTTTGGTTAGTTTGTTGGTGTTTGTAGTGTCGTAGATTTATAGGGTTTTAGTTAGTTGATGGGTACAGTTGTAGTGTTTAGTGTATATATTGTTGTAACTCTATTTCCGCACTGAGATACATGGTGCGCACTAGGCACTGTTCCACACGAGCGTGGAACAAGGGAGAGTAGGAAATGGAGACATGATAGTAGATGCCGGCTTATTTCGTTGAATCGTACTAGATCTAGAACAAATTGACATCCTGTGGTTTGTGTGTGTTCTTTATTTAATTATTAAATCTTTATATTATCATTAACCTGTTGAGTGTTTTCCTGGAAATTTATAGCAATATTATATTTTATTATTGATTTATTTTTGTATGTAAATAAAGTTTCTTTTTGTTTTATTTATCGTAACTAAAGTTTGTTATCTTGTTTTCATTTAGTTAAGTCAGTATAGTTAATTGTCTGGTTACTTAGGTGACTCTAGCCTCTTGGTCACCATACCGAGGTGCACAGATTGAGCCCACCCAGTAGCGCAAACATCTGCCTATTGTTGGTAAATTTAAATGTTGAGCAGCAGAGAATAGGTCCTCTCCCACTCGCGCCTGCCTGACCTGCTCACACAGACATACTAACCTAAACTAAATTAAAGCAAGATAACGAAACTTTAGGATAAATAAACAAAACGAAACTTTATTTACATATACAAAAAATAAATCAATAATAAAATATAATATATACACTAACCACTACAACTGACTAAAACCCTCTAAATCTATGCCACTACAAACACCAACAAACTAACCAAACCGACTAACACAAACTGATAAAACCAACTATCTAACTAAATCACTACAACTACTACACTAGACCTAGATCTACACAAACACACTACAATAAACTAGTCTAGATCTACAATATTCTACTACTACAACCAACCCATAACTAAAACTAAAAAAGAACACCTTAGTTAGTACCTTACTATTAGTATTACTTCACTAAGAACAGACTAAGCTACTACGTGACCAAGACACAAGCCGACTAAGGCAACACTACAGAAACAAAATAACAAATAACACTAGTCTAGTCTAAGCTACAGCAGCAATTATTTATAGCAGGGCAGCAATATTAGATACAGCAGCATGTAATAGCAGTTATAGCAGCATGTATTTCAGCAGCTATATCTATATTCACCAGTTAAAACAGCAGTAATAATAGCCTGCAATACATAAATGCAAAACTATAAATACAAAATCATATATTCTATTTGATCTAGAACACTCATAGCGGGACTAATTGACGCCGCCATCTTTAATACAGCATGTTGACAACTATTATGACAAAATAGTCCAAGTAGAAAACAAAACTAAATTAAAATATATCTAGCATATTTACACACAGTGTGACATAGATCTAGTAGAAGAAAATATAAAATATTTCTACACTTACAGGCCGTCCCAGGTACAGAAATATAGCAATGATTAAATAATCATACGCCAGATCACTAAGATCATCAACTGTCACACAGACAGCGATATACTTTACTGACCGCTGGTCAACTGTACAGGATGTAGCCTGGATTTAACTATTTATACTACCCGCCCTAACCCATATAACAAAAAGCGGAAGTACAAATATTAATAGCCTATAAAAAATAGAATACATAAAAATAGCTCTAACCTATACAAGTAGAAAAATAAAATAACATATAAAAATAGCTCTGGGAGCGCAAGCTCACATTATTAACATAAGTAAATAATTCATATAAAAATTGTGTGATTTCTTTACTGAAATTCGCCCTTACCACCCTCCTCTGGATCCGCCCTGTGTGAAAAGAAAGATAATTGAATACTAAATCTCCAATCGATTTGGTAAGCAATACTGGCAAAAAGGCAGGTTTAGATATTTTTAGCACGAATATCAGAAGCTATGAACTAACAGCAACCACAATTCTTTCTCTTGTGGACCAGTTGGTGGGGTGGGGTGGGGTTTGGAAGAAGGTTTCCGTGCTGCCCATGATGCAAGAACTTATAAAAATAGGTTTATAATCTGATCAATTCTATAGTTTAAAATGTTTAGCGAACGACCCAATTTTCTAAACAAGGCTTATTTCCCCTATGCTTAGGTTTATCTCCCCTATGCTTAGTACACTTTCTCTAGAAAACAAAGTTAATTAATTACGACTACTTGTTTTGTTTTTTTAAATTGATTCATGTTTTTTTTTATCGACAATAAATAATTGCGCCAAGTTTCTACTTGATCTGGGAAAGGGAAGTGGGAGAAATAACGTGTACAACATTTCACCCAGACAAAGTGAATTGATATAAGCTTTGGAAACAACAGTCAAATAGTCTTGAAAATTAGTTAGTTGGATAAAAATTATAAATTAACAATAGAGTCCTAAGACCAAAGAAGAGGGATGCGTGGCTGATAGGCTAGAAGTGATTCATTCATAAAGGAGGGCTCGAGTTCGAGTTTTTTTGTTTTTTTTTTTATTTTTTTTTGTAAAAGTAGAACGGAAACCTTCTCTCCCTCCCCCCCCTCCCACTGGTCCACAAGAAACTATGGACCATAAAGCATAAAAGTTACGCTAGACAAAAACAAGTTTTAAAAATATTGTTTTCAAAATTGTACAACTAGATCTAATAGAAGCAAAGATGTGTTTTTTTTCTATAAATGCCAAACTGTATGACCTAGTGGCTCGTGCAATGGCTTGCCTTGCGTGTACATAGGAGTTTCTGTTAGGTTTACAGAAGTCTCATCATTTTTCTACGCCCCTCCCCCATACGATGATAAGTCGCTATTAGTTTTGTGTCGTCTGTCTCAGAAATCTAATTATTGATAATATATTGTTACGTTTCTCTCTCTCCTAATCAGGCCTTCTGTAAACACTGCTAAACACAACACAACACATCAAGAACTTGACAACAAGAGCTCAACAATAATCTGGTACTTTAATAATGAGTGATTAAGTAGATAACAGCCAATATTAGACAATTGGCATCAAACACATCAACAACTAAAATGTCACTCTGTACATCACCGTACAAAACTCTACTGTCTCTCTTTCTGGACTTGTACATCAACACCTGAGGACTCAACCAGGACCGACTTCATGGCCGACTAATAGTCCCGGTCTCGACGCTCTCCGGTTTTGAACTGCCGCTTTCCTACACACTGTGTCCTCGTACACGCAGGCTTTCGATCACATGACCATAACATTGGTCATATTTGCGTGTAATCGTGTAATCGTAGTACTGTCCCTTGTCCATGGCCCCGAGGACCTGAGTGATTCACGTGTGTGTCAGCTGAGCCTATAGTTAACCCTTTTGCGCCGCCAATAGGGTCATAACACTGCCCCCTTCTCAGATTTGTCCGTCCCGGACAAAATCTAGCACACGACATAGGCAGTGGAGGTGAATCGATGCAGGAGGAGGTCTATCGGTGGGGGCGACAATGGGTTTATAGTGCCATCTCGATGGAGCCATCTGCGTTGTATACTGCGTATGTCTCTTTCTCCTTCTGCTCCAGTTGACCTTCACCTGGTTGCACAGACGTCGTGGTTGCATCGCCATCCACTTTGGATTCAGCAACCATCGCCTTCTTCGGTCGCTCACTACTGAAGGCAGCCAGCCAGCACATGGGGAGGGATAAGATGTCAGGACTGGGGTCACCAAGATCGTTGGCCTATCAGGTTGTTTCATAGGCCCTTTCAAGAGATGGGTTTTGGGTATGGGTATCAGGTCCACAGGAGGGGAAATAGTGGCACACATCGTCTTCAGGCTTGTCTGGAGGGCAAACTATTGGAGCAAGTTGACAGCACTCCACTTGTGAAGGTCCCTCATCTTCAGCATCAGGCTCCAGTTCACTTACTTGACCATCATCAGGGCTTCTCACTATGGTCTCGTCAGCAGGAAAAACGTCTGTTGGGTGCAGACCTTGCCGATGGGTTCCTTGGAGTTGGCGTTCTCCCTGCAAAGCTCGACACACAAAGTTCCTGCCAAACATCTGGGTGCATCCATCAGGATTCGAGTTCCTCTCATCAGCACTGACAGATTGACAGATGTCTTTAATGTCCTCAGCTACAGGCTTGGGGTAAGACACAACGTTGTCTTCTTCTGTCTGGCTGACGGAGGCACTCATTTCTGCAGCAAAACCATTGGTTGAGCTATTGGTCTCGGTCTCTTCTCTGGTTTCTTCATCTGTCTCTTTCTGCGAGTCACCATTGATCACATTCTGAAAGCCAGCCAACATCTGCTCTTGAAAGGTGATCAAGAGCTCTACAACATCGGGTTTGAGTTCAAAGAGGTACGTGTTCGGATCTTCCTCTTCATCCACCAGGGCTTGCCGGAGACGTTCTTTAAGAGTTTCGTTGCTCCTTTCGTAGTACTTCAGTCCTCGCCATTTCAGCTCTTGTTTCAGTTCTTTCAGATTCAGTTCATCAAGCAGTTTTACAGAAGCCATAGGAAATCCCACTTCAAGACACCAGTGTTACGTTTCTCTCTCTCCTAATCAGGCCTTCTGTAAACACTGCTAAACACAACACAACACATCAACACATCAAGAACTTGACAACAAGAGCTCAACAATAATCTGGTACTTTAATAATGAGTGATTAAGTAGATAACAGCCAATACTAGACAATTGGCATCAAACACATCAACAACTAAAATGTCACTCTGTACATCACCGTACAAAACTCTACTGTCTCTCTTTCTGGACTTGTACATCAACACCTGAGGACTCAACCAGGACCGACTTCATAGCCGACTAACAGTCCCGGTCTCGACGCTCTCCGGTTTTGAACTGCCACTTTCCTACACACTGTGTCCTCGTACACGCAGGCTTTCGATCACATGACCATAACATTGGTCATATTTGCGTGTAATCGTGTAATCGTAGTACTGTCCCTTGTCCATGGCCCCGCTGACCTGAGTGATTCACGTGTGTGTCAGCTGAGCCTATAGTTAACCCTTTTGCGCCGCCAATAGGGTCATAACAATATTGTTCCGTTTGTTGTCATGTACAAAACAATGTCAAATGATTATCTGAAATCGCTCTTCTGATTCTTTATTACTTTAGACAATCAATGTAAGACCATTGCTTGAATAGTCCTTGCCCAAAGGAGAAATCTGGTGGTGGCCGCCTCTTAGTTTTTTGTGATAACACAAACTCTCTCTATAATCTTTTGAAAAACACCATTTAATATCGCTGCAGAGGCCATCAACCTTATAGATACTTAAATGAAGGGAAAGGCTTCTTCCAAATGCCAAGAGAGATTGGTCGTTCACCAATTCCTTGCCCGAAATTCAACCATACATTTTATGATGACGTCCATTAAAGCCAGGCTTGCAATGAACCATATCGCCATAACAATCAGTTTATTGAAAACTTTGGCTAATCAACAATGTAATACTAATAAAAATAAAGTTGCAGGCCTGACAATACAACCACTTAGGCAACACTTTAACCCGTCTATGGAAAGAGGGAGGATAAGGCTCTTCATTTTTTGTTTATTTGTTTTTTTTACTTCATAGCTGCTATTATACATGCTAACAATTTTGAAACATTTTTACCTGCATTGCATACAAAAACGAATTTTGGTGGAATCTTTTTCCATACGTTATAACTTGCACAAAATTGGCAAGAGGAAATTGTGATCATGTTCTAAATTTTTGTAATAAAATACAATCGAAGAAATGAATGCAAATAAAACAAGTAACATAATTTTTAAAAAATCAATTCCTCAATCAATTGTTTGTGTAGAAATTCAAACTCAGAATCGAAAGAGTTGCCACTAGCGGGTGCTTAAGACATGATATTACCACAGAGTACGGAGATTTGTTATTATTTATTAATGTTATAAAATATTCATATGTATTCAATGAACCGATTTTTTATGAAGATATAGCTCAATGTAATCATTGTCTAACTGAAGTTATTAAATGGTTATTTAATTGATGGATTTGTAGATGGCCAAAGAAAAAAACAACTTTTCCCTTTGGTTAAATGTCTAACATTTTTCAAATATTGCACTTCACATGTATAATATGAAACACTGCTTATTAATTGTTGTTTTCAATCTTATTAGCCTTATATACATACTAAAGCCATTGCTTTTTTGTAATCAAAAGTAAACATTTTATTTTTTTAAAAAAAGTAATTTGAATATCAGAAAACAGATTACTTCGTAATACAAATATTGTTTGGAACATTATTTTAGAAAATAACAAGATTGCAAAGACAGTTTGTGTGGAAACGCAAACTCAAAATCGGCCCCCTAAGTGGTCCGCACAGGCATGTAAAAAGGCAGGTTTCAATATTTTCAGAAAGAATATCAGAAACTCTGAACTACAAGCTATCAACAACATTTTTTGACAAAGAAATTAAAAACGTTAGCATAAATGTGTAATAAATATAGTTAATTGCGATCTTCCTTATTAAATAGTCTCACGTGTTGTTGTTGTTTTTTACTATTAATAGTTTTTAAAAATGGTATATTTTCAAGAAAAAAATGCTTGCGTAGTTCATTTTAAAATTAAATATTTCGCATTCCGAAAAAGTAGCCTTTGTATCAAAACTTTGAAAGGTCTAAAATATCATGATGTTGGATTTTCAATATCTTTTCTAGTTTACGAGATCTAAACGGGATGGACGGACTGACGGACAGACAGACCACACAAAATTAATAGTAGCTATTCCCCTTCGGGGACCGCTAAAAACACACCCATTTATATAAACGTTTTAAAAATATACAGAACAATATTCCTGTCTATCCTCGGCAGCAGATTTTCTTTTGGTCTCAAATGTGTATCCCGCGGCCTTCGTGAGTGACCTCCAGCTGTCTCGTTCTGAGGCCGCATGCAACCAGGTGCTCTCTTCTATGTTAGCCAAGGAAAGTTGACGCCTAAGCTGGTCTTTGAAGCGTTTCCGTGGGGCGCCTCTGTTATGTCGACCACCTTTTAGCTCACCAAAAAAGACTGCCTTTGGCATACGTTCGTCTCCCATATGGGATACGTGCCCTACCCAGTGCAACTGTCGGTTGTTGTTCTAGATCTATTACAAATTTAATTACATGACTGATGAAAACTAACTGATACAATTACACCTCGTATAAGCTTTGTTTTTTTTTAAAGGTTATATCGGCTTAAGATGAAACTTTGCACAATTGTTTCTTTTTCCTGACAATACAGAATCAATTTAAAACAAATTAACCAATTAGTAAATTAACAATTTGTAATTAATAATTTTATATGGTATCTTTAACAAGGGAAAGAGATAGTACTTGACATATGTGGTAATATAAATTGAATTAGTCCACTTGATGACTCCTGAGCCCATAGTGAACATTTTTTTTATGCATTAAAAAAACGATCATGTAAACATTCACAAGATACCTCCATCTTCCCTCCCCTTTTACAACTGGTCTAGACAATTGATAGGATCTTAGCGCATTGAGAAAGATAAAAGCTAAATAAAAGCAATTGGTAATAATATTTCTATCACATAGATTTATTAAGTCTAGGTCGATCGTGCATTTTATTACATGATTGATCCAAACTAATTGATACCATTACACTTAATATAAGCTTTGTATTTTTGAAAGTATTTTTTTAATATGTTTGTCTTGTTATAGATATGAACTATGTATGTTTTTCTGGTTTGTTTTTTCTTTTTACTATTAATAGTGAATAGTTGTACAAATGGTGTATTTTATTAAAAAAAAAACAACTGCTTGCATAGTTAATTTAAAAAAATTAACTTTTCGCTTTCGGAAAAGAAAAAAAAAGTGGCCGTTACACAAAACTTTGATCGGATTTTCAATATCTTTTGTAGTTTCTGAGATCTAAACGAGACGACGGACCACACAAAACTAATAGCGGCTATTCCTCTTTTAAGGGTCTATAAAAATGTTGGTCTTTAATTTCTTATTCTGCTCATTTCTTGTAATGCTTCAATGTTGCTGTCTTTCCAGTGAGCTCTGCACAATCAGTTTCTCTAGTCTAGCTCATGACTTCTACACTTAACCTACATGGAAGTCTTTTTTATTGAATGCAAAGAAACATTCGAGTCAAGTACGGTAATTTCGTCTGAAAGCGTGTTGGAAATAAAAGATGAAAGCCAAATTTATTTTTAAGATTATTTTTTTTTTTAAATTATAACGGTTAAACCACAGTTTTCACTGTACAATTAGTTTTTTTTTCACACTAAGATATACATAAACTTTCAATTTCGTTAGAGCGTTTTCGAACTACTCGTCCAGTGGTCAATTTTTTGAACCCATGAAGAGTTTGCAAACTAATAGGAGGAATAGTAGCAAACGGAGTCTCTAAGTTGACATTCAATTTGGCAATGCCAAGAGAACTAAAAAAAAAAAGCTGAAATATTGTTTGCATGTTGTCTGTTTGACATTTCCCTCTCTGCCTTCACTTCCTGTCTCTTCTCATGAATAATGTCAGTGATCGATTCTCTAAAGATATTCAAAATGTTTCAAGTCCAGAGATGGTGTGAAGAAAGTCAAAGAACAAATCAAGTTACATTTTTGTTTTTGGTTTCTTACTCATTGCATTGATTTCCAAATACACTGCAGTTCTGTGAATAAGGCCATCCGTTTATGCGGACTGAAAGTATCAAAACATTTTTGTACATAATGAAGAATTGGGACGAAACTGCGAATAAAAACTCGTTTTGGGGAAAATTAAGCGCTTCTGTTTCGATCGTGACAGGTGCTTATTTGTTCTAGGCAAATTGGGTTAAATTTTCCTATTTATAAATCCAGCCCAAGTTGGAGAATGAATGATGAGTAAAGTTGAATGAATCAGCTAGGGCTTTGGCGCATATAGATTCATTTAGATGTAGGCTATACAGTTTTTTTCTTCACGTATTTAGTCTGTGCTATTTCATTTCTATAAATAGGTTGTTGGTAGTGTAAT
Source organism: Biomphalaria glabrata (assembly GCF_947242115.1). Classification (NCBI taxonomy): domain Eukaryota; kingdom Metazoa; phylum Mollusca; class Gastropoda; family Planorbidae; genus Biomphalaria; species Biomphalaria glabrata. The sequence goes on from NC_074712.1 coordinate 25,303,474, forward strand.
GAGTATTTGCAATAAGGACTATAGACATGACCTAAACTCTAAGGAAAGAGATCATGTTTACTTACACAGTTTACTTAATTTCAAATAAAAGGTTGTTGGGTTGTTGTTTTTTTTTGGCGCTCTAACCTGTTAGGTCATTGAAAGGAATGCTAGTCTTCCTCTCTCACTCTCTAGGAAGTGAACAGACTAGAATTGAAGACATGAATCTCTGTCTTAAAGAATGAAATAGTCTTAATGTAACAGTTCTAATATTCAGACAAATGACGCGAGAAGCTCTGGCGATAATTGAATAAAACATTGTATAATTAACATTTTTTTGTTTATACTAGTGTGTGTGTGTGCACAGGATGACATCCTTCCGTTTTAATGAAACAGTTAGTCGTGGACCATCATTGTTTCATTTTGTTTTGTGCACACAATTCTAACCTAAACACACATTTTTGTCCTAACGATCAAAATCTGATAAAACACTAGTAAAATACTTTTAAACAAAATGATTTTATAAAGTGTAATTGTATAATTAGTTTGAATCAGGCATATAATTAATCTGTAATAGATCTAGACTTACAATAATAAACCTGTGCGAGTGGAAATATTTGTACAAAACCTATATCAACTCACTTTGTCTTTCTGTCTGGTAAAAGTTTGATCACGTTATTTCTCCCACACCCATTCTAGGATCAAGTTGAAACTTTACATAATTATTCATACGAGTAGACAATACATGAATCAATAAAAAAAAAACTAGGTTACAAAGACAGTTTGTGTAGAAACACAAACTCAAAATCGGCCCCCGAAGTGGTCCAGCCAGTCAGGTATATTATAAATATATCTAGATCTGGGCTCTATTTAGTCTTATTTAGAATGTGTAGGGCCCTATAACGATGAAATTTCAAAACAGCGCGCCATAAAAGCTGTGTATTATTTTTTAAACTTATAACTACAACTAAGTTCGTATTAAAATTCTCTTTTAAAAACAACATTTGAATCAGTATTCTATTCAACGAGTTAGTTAATAAATGGAAAATATATTTTATAATGATCCATTGACACTTTTACCATTGTGACCTTAGATGAAATTTTTTTTTGTACCAATGCGCTAATCTATGAATGAAGCTTGAGTTATTAATGAAGAAGTCCATGATCTTTAAAAAAAGAGTTACCTCCCCTGAAGTTTTAATAATTATTAAGGCAATAACTTATCTTCTGACAGCTTAGGGGTGCAGATATATTTATTATGTAAACAACAGTATCACATTAAGAAATGAATCGGATACGAACAGCATAGTACACCATTACCCGGTTACAAAAGGCCTGCTATTTATGATCACAACATTGACTTAGGACTAGTGATGAGTAGATTGAACATTTAAATTCATACGAGTTCTAATCTAGATATAGGCTAGTAGATTCTATATGAAGATTCTATATTTAGTTCTAGATCTAGATATAGACTTAGATCTAATTCTAGACCTAGACTTAGATCTTAAATCTAGATTTAGATCTAAAACTAGGTCTAGATCTAGCTAGATCTATGTCTAGTTTGTATGACAAATGACAATGGAGATATTAATTTTTATTTGCGAGGGTAAAGTCTTAAGTCATTTGTACACAATTGTAGCCATAGGCATAAAAATACATTATGTCTATGATTGTAGCTTAAAGTAGGTCAAGAATTTTTTTTTTTCGTGTTGACAATTGATCTATTTTTGTTAGAAGAATAAATCTTTTTTAGTTGCTCTTTATTACATGTAACATGTTATTAATTTAAATGTATGGATAAGGTTGATAATTATTATTTAAAAAAATATAAGTGTGTGCTAAATGAATATATGGAGATGCTGTGGCTGAAGGGTAAAGCACTTGGAACCGGAAGTCCCGTGTTTAAATCCTGGTGAAGACTCTAGACTCTAGATGGACCACTTCGGGGGCGGATTTTGAGTTTGTGTTTCCACACAAACTGTCTTTGTAACCTTGTTTTTTTTTAATTGATTTTGTATATTTTTCTTGTTACCAATTGTTTTTGTTCAGCGCAATTTCATGCATTAGCATACTAAATGCGCAATGGTTCAATCACTTTCTTGGACCAATTTGAGGGGGGGGGGAATGAGGTATTTGGGAGAAGTTTTCTGTGGCGGCTTTTTAAGAACAATTAAAATTAAATTAAAAAGAAGAAAATGTTTGACTTGACTTCGAGCTGAAGGTCTCAAGCTTCCTGAAGCTAAAACATTAGCACCGAGCTCGCCAAGTGCTTCTGAAATGAGATGGTTTTATAGAGTTAGCTAGAGTTACTTTCACATCTTTAGGCGACGACCTTATTCTCTACACAAGACATATCTTCCTTTACTGTCTCTATATAAAAAGAAATTAATTAATTATGGCTAATTGATAAAATATATGGTCAATTTTTCGAATGATTTATGTTTTTTTAAGGGGCAATGAAAAATTGTGCAAAGTGTCAACTGGATCCAAGAATGGGACGTGGGAGAACGAATACAACCAGGCAAACAGAGCGAGTTGATGTGAGCTTTGTGATAAAACTAAATAGTGCTCTTTACACAGAAAACACGTTTGAACACTATCTCATATACAAAACATAGATATGCATCATTATTTTTAAAGACATAATAACAGGAGCATGTGAAATCAGTTGTATCAATAACAGATTAAAATTTATAGTAATGGACCCGACTCCAAACATTTTCTAGCATTTTTCTCTGCAGAAACGCATTCTCCTGAAATCTAAACACATTATTTGTCAAATTAAGTGAAATAAGGTAACGTGGGGGCGAGAGCCGAGAATGAAGTGTGACTGACAATTGAGACTCTAGTACTGTAAGTGTCTCTAAGTATATCTTTATCAGCCTTATTTGTATCTTCATCTCGATTAAGCGAGACCTCTTCGTGTTCAGCAAGACCTATTTTGGTCAGAATAAGACGCCAACTTAACGCTCTTTGGATATTCGACCGTTTCGATGCGCGTAAAATGTCAATTATATGAAATTTTTTAATAATGTTTTTTTTTTTAATTCTTGTATGAATGTATAGGCCCTACCTACATTACAAATACAACCAATTTGTTCATTGAAAAGAAAAGATGCTCCAAATATTTAGATTAGGGATTGAGGGTCGCCGCCGAAAAAAGGCTTCGAAAAATAATATTGAAAAAAATCATTTATAAGTCATTTATTTTATTCAGTACACATGTTTTGTTAGAGAACTATAACTCAAAGCTCTGAACAAAAACAATTCGGAAGACAAATTAAGTAAGCCAATTAGATTCTCCTCTAAATTTTTTTAATTTTCAGGATTTAATTATAAATGTGAGTTATAGTCACAAAGTTATTTATACAATTGAAAAATCTCAGATTGAGCAAGGGTTGGAAAAAGGCGACTAAGGAAAAATTATTTGGGTTCAAATCTCATCTCTTATACTTAAAAAAAATTCTAATGAATTGTACATTTTTTTTAATGTCTTACATATAATTATGAAAAATTCATGCGCAATTATATTTGACTACTTTCGTCGGAAAAGGGTAGTGAGCTGTATCGTAAAAACGATTAATCATGTATGAGTCCTCTCTCCTTTTTAAAATTACATGAACTTTTCAGGATTTCAAACTTGAAAACTTATAAAAAAAAACTTAAAGTCAATATCTTTTGCAATATTGTTTTCAATGGACAGAGTTGCCCGATTTGAAATTCATGTCTCAAAAGTTCTTAATTAAAATTTTGGCAAGAAGTTGTTGAAGACTTAATCAAAGGGCTGGTAAAAGTTCCTTAAGTCTCATCGGTATTACATTTGAATTGTAAAATTCCCAGTTTTGGCTTCTTCAAAATTCATTTTTGCTTCCTGTAGATGTATTCTAGTTTCGGTATTTCTGTTAAAATATATTGTCGTCTGGCTCAATGCTAAAGGAATAAAAACACTCCAGCATTAACCTATGATTAATTAAAACACCCCATCGAATAATAAAAGCGACGAAGAAAGAAAACATTTTTAAGAGTACATAAAATATCATGCAGGAAGTATTATCTGAATTTTGACCACATAGTTTTAATGAACAATGTACACATCCATTAAAATTGCTTTCTGTTTTTTTTTTTTTTTAGTATTGCCTGCACTTCTTCATGAATTACAGATAGTGTAGCTGCATTATCATATCCATGAGCTCAACACATCAATAAGTCAGGCCCATCCCTTTCCATTCTTAACATGTTCACTTATTATCAAAACCACAGAAGTGATAAAACTTATTGCTTTTTAATTTTTACCCATCATGCATAATTTTATATTTAAAAAAATCGAATTGTTTTGAATCTTTTTGCTAAAATTTCTTGTCTTTTTTTTTCAAAAGTGCATTTTTACCACTTGGGTGTCACCCGGTGCAGCCTCACCCTCCTAGTGACGCCACTGATTATATGATCATCATATTATAATCAAATGATTCGCGTACAATTAACATCCATATCGTAGATCTATAAGTTTGATGGTTTCAACCAAACAAAATGAAAGCTTTTCGTCTTCTTCATTGCGACGGACTCAATAAATAGTTGAACCTCTATCAGAGGAATAGTAAAAGTGGGATCATGTTCTAATATAAACTTTTGTTTTTCAGATACTAACATGTCATACACTGCACTAGACTTGATTTAAAATAGGCAGCATAACAAACTGTGTGCCATCTTGTCAAAAATATGCGATTTAAGATGTGTAAAATAATACATCTGACAATCGAGTATTGGAACTATGGAGACATACACGCTTATATCGGCCAGGGATGTGCCATAAAATGGATACCTTCAACTGAAAACATCCTTAGCCAATGAGTTTTCTATCCTAAGTGACTCTCTGATTCAGGGGCAAATACTACTAGTGTTTCTAATGGTTCAACGTGACTGCATGGATTCCTTATTGATTGTAACCCACGCCACAAATGATAATGTGCACAATCTTGGTGCGAACAGGTTGAACACAAGTTGGCCATCCCATGACCTGACAACTTTCACTCACATTATGAACAACAGCAATAAAAGCCAGGCAGGCGTGTCCAACGAACAACCCGTCTACGCACAAGTCATTATTGTTCTTATGTATGTCCTGATTATTTTAGTTGCGGTAGGAGGGAATCTTCTCTTCTCGTACATTATTGTCATGAATCCAAAGATGAGGTCTCTAACCAACTTGTTTCTACTCAATATTGCTATCAGTGATATAGTGAAAGCTGTGATATGTAACCCGTTTACTTTCATCGCCAATTTAATCCTTCTTTACTGGCCCTATGGAGAATTTATGTGCCAAGTGGTGACCTATATTCAGGTAAGACAAGGTCAGCGAAGACTTTCTTCTGTAATCTCTAGTGTTTCATTCTTTTTTGTATTCAACTTTTTTGTTGAATAACTTTTAAATTTAAACTCAATTGCTCACAATCTTTCTTCTTTAATCTCTAAAAGAAAGATTAGTTGTTTTTTTTTATTTTAGTCACATACAGTATGCAGTATACCAAAAAAATGTTTACAAAGACTATAAAAGTATTCATCATCATAAAAAAAAAATTGTAACATAAATTCCTTCCTTCTTTATATCTATATCCATGGGCGTAGCCTGATTTTTTTCCTGAGGAGGGTTGGGGGGATTTATTTCGTATTATGTCTGTGTGTATACTTTATTAGTCTCTATTACATTCCAACCTTTCATTCTTTAGGAAGACTTTTATTGTACCCTAGAAAAAGGTTCGTCCTTGAGTTAGTAGAAAATCTGTAGACACCCCGCCTTTGCCATCGAGTGGGGCTGGGGCCCCTGCGCCAAGCACTTTTTCTGGTATTTAAAACAAAAAAACAAAAAAAACTTTGAGGTATCTACAGTGCATAATATTGCTATAAAAAAAAATTAGCTAAAAAAACAATTATGCTATTTACTGCACTTTATTAATGGAGCCCAGAGACTTGTAGAAATGTATAATCCCAATTGGCTACGTTCATGGAGTTTAGTGACTATTATTTGCTTTAGATTTTATATCGAAAAGGGACGTTTTATCGTCAAAACCATCTTTTTTTTGGGGGGGGGGGGGTAAATAAAAAAATCTTTTTTTTTAAACAAAATCAAAACCCCTTAGCTACGCTCATAGAATTTGGTGACTGTAGTTTGCTTTAATTTTGTATTGAAGAGGTGGCTTTTAGCTTCAAATCTCGCTAGAGGGGGTTTTAAACTCAAAACCCTCTGGATGGGTTTTAAATTAGAGCCCTCTGGAGGGGGTTTTAAACTCAAAACCTCTCTTAGCTACGCTCATAGAAACTAGTGACTGTTGTATGCTTTAGCTTTATATTGAAAAGGGTTTTATCCAAATACAATTTCGGAGGGTGTTTTAAACTCAGTATCCCCGTTGGCTACGCTCATGGAATTTGGTGACTGTCATTTGCATTTTTTTTTTATTTTACAGAAGAGGGGGATTTTAACCACAAACACCCTGAAGGGAGATTTCAAACTCAAAACCCACTTGGCTACCCTGAAGCAAGTGATGGTTTAACATTAAAATCTGCCTTAAATAATAAAAAAAATCCCCCCCCCGGCTACGCTCATGTCTCTCTCTCCCACTCTCTCTATATGTGTGTTTGTATATATATATATATATATATATATATATATATATATATATATATATCATGGGCGTAGCCAGGATTGTTTTTCGGAGGGGATTTTGGGGGGATTTTTTAAAAATATTTTTATATATCTGAGTCTTTCATCAGTTATTTTGACCCGCAACTAGGTTTTGATTAGCCACACTGTGCTCACTGGCGGATCCATGGGAGGGGGTGGTAGAGGCAATCGCCCCCCCCCCCCTCGGAAAAAAAAATATATATTGTACTAATATATATATATTGTTACGATTTTATCAAGCTCTTTGCCAACACTGCATTACACGAAACAAGAAACTCAAGAACTTGACAACACGGACTCCAAATAGCATGATACTTTCGTGAATGTAATAAATAGCAGCCTAATACTGTATTATTGGCGTCACAATACATCTAACTGTAATCATTGTTCTCTACTTGTACTGGACTTTCTGTTTCGACTTGAACTCGGCTAAACTCCTGTCCCGGACTGGCTTCCCTCTGGAATCTCTAGACCAGACTGACTTCCCTGTGAAATCTCTAGACCAGACTGACTTCCCTGTGAAATCTCTAGACGGGACTGACTTCCCTATGGTATCTCTAGACGGGAATGACTTCCTTCTGGAATCTCTATACCACACTGACTTACCTATGGAATCTCTAGACGGGAATGACTTACCTCAGGAATCTCTATACCACTGACTTCCTTCTGGAATCTCTATACCGTACTGACTTAACTGTGCCGGATTTATCGCCTTGACCCTGATACACTCTGGGAAAAACAGAAATGTCGGGTTTTTTTTTTACGCGATCTGACGACCATATCACGTGGAGAGTTCATACCAGCACTGTCCCCCGTCCTTTGACACTGCACGTTGACTTGTGATGCGTCCTACCCTATGAACGCTTATCATGAACAATTCTGAGTCTTTCATCAGTTATTTTGACCCGCAACTAGGTTTTGATTTGCCACACTGTGCTCACTGGCGGATCCATGGGAGGGGGCGTTAGAGGCAATCGCCCCCCCCCTCGGCGAACCCCCCCCCTCGGCGGACCCCCCCCCCCGGCGGACGAGTTTTAATAAAGAAATCACACAATTTGTATACAAATTGGGGGGGGGGCGGTCCAATTTATTTGTAGAAATCACAGCTTGTTAACAGAATCAATTAAATATCTATATAATTAAAACTTGTTATTGGTATTTTAACCGATCTTTATATTATGTTGTTCCCCTGTTAGCCGATTGGGTGGATTGGGGGGGGGGGGAAATACATCTACTGCCCTTCCCACATAAACCTTTTAATTGGGGGGGGGGCGGTCCTACTTTTTTTTAGAAATCATAGTTTGTAAACAAAATTAGTTGAATTAAGATATAATTTTTATATTATATCGCTACACTTCTGGTATCTTGGCCGATTCGGTGAGGTTGGGGGGGGCAATTGCTTCTACTGCCCTCCCCACTCTAGCCCTCTGAGTGTGTGTGGGGGGGATGGCGGTCCTATTTTTATGGAGAAATCATAGTTTGGAACAAAATTAGTTGAATATCTATATAATATGAGGTGCATATTGATGTTTTAACCCATTTGTATATTATGTCGCACACAGACTCTGATCTCAAATTTTATCATTATTAACTAAAGAATGTAAAAGGGTTGTACAAGGTGAGAGGGGCGATACATGCAATCGCCTTCCACCCATCGGACAAACCAATACTTTTTTATTTTGTATTTTAGTTAAGAAATTACACAATTTAAAAAAAATGTCACTAATATAATGTATATATGCTATAAATTAAATTCTTATATCGACTCGCCCCACTCCTTATACTTTAATGCCAAATGCAATCACTAGCAGAAATTATAAAAAGGAGCGAGGATTTTGTTTAGAGCTTTGAATTATGGTTCTGTCAAAAATAAAATAAGTTACAAACATGCCTATTTAACAAAATGTATCACTTACAAATGAAATTTTTAAAAATATTATTTTTCGAATAAATATTTTTTTTGGCGGCGATCCTCAAAGTCTTAATCTAAACATGTGGGGTATCTTATTTTTTCAAGGAACAAATCGGTTGTATTTGTATTTGCAATGTAGAAATTCATGTTTTCATGTTTCATATTTTTCAAGTAAAACATTTTCAAAAGGTCCTTTTTGAATATGATGAATAATGAGCTGTAGATGTCAGGAAAATGAGTGTCTGCAGTGAAGAATGCACGAAAACGCTTTTTGCGTCGGGGCTTAGCCCCGGACCCTACTGGGGAAGATTACAGTGCTCCCCAGACCCCCTAGCTCTCAACAGAAAGGCCTCAACATGGCTGGGTTTTTTATTTGCCTAAAGTTAAGAAACACTGCATTTAAAAAAAAAAATTATATATATATATATATATATATATATATATATATATATGCTGTACGCGCGTTTATACTTAGTGTTAGGGTTTACTGGGCGGTTAGGGTTTGAAAAAATAATTCGCCCCCCCACTCCAAAGTTCTGGATCCGCTAGTGACTGGCAATGTTTGGTATTCCTTTTTTATACTAATTTTTTTTAATTGGTTTAAAATGTAGATTATCCGAGAGAGAGAGAGAAAGAAAGAGAGAGAGAGAGAGAGACGAAGCAATACTATCTGTTCTTACTTGACACTATGATCACTACATCAACTTGATCTTTTCTGAAAGTAAATGAAACTGGTGCCAGTCTAGTTCTTGACTATTCACAGGAGGGACAGAAATACTTCCTCTTTTTATTTCTAACAGTGCAATGTTTTGGTTGCCAAACTTGAAGCTCGATTTTTTGTTTAATATACAGCCTTATATTGCCGGGCTAATAGCTATTACAGTATCGTATTTAGCTTCCTAAGTCTTGATTCTTCTTATCGCCCATTGCAGTCAGTGAGATAATAGAGACAACATTGTAAACTAGGTTCAGTACACACATGATACTCCAATGTCAAACAAACTACTTAGAAAGAAGTAGAAATGGAATCGCAGTGGAAATTTAAGACTTACGGCTGAAGTCAATTTCAAACAATTTAATGGCGAAAGAATAATCTATAAAACTTTACATGTTAGGTTGTTTTTTTTTGTGTAGCCTAAATGATAGTTAACATTTCAAAAGTAATGCATTTATAAGTGAATATTGGCTTAATAAGAAATAACTAATCACTAAAATAGTAACACTACAAAAATAAACTTTAAAAAAAAAGTAGATAGGGGTACAACTGAAAATGAAACATTAACTAAATACTAGTGGCACAATATACAGTTGTACCCCTAACGTAAACGAAACTATCTTAGTGGTAAACAAAGACATCTAAGTGGTACTCAAATATACGCGTAGGACTTCAGTAAGACGTAATTAGTTGCTTTTATAAAGAACGTCTATAATCTATACGCAAGTCATTCACTGACTCAGTACTATTTCTCCCACTTGCCGTGGACAAAACAAAAATAAAAAAAATAAAAATAAAAAAAATAGGACAATTCAACCTGTTATCACTTACCTTGGATCTAGGACATCTAATTGATTTTCATGATCAAAACCGCAGCGGTTAAATTACCAGAAAGATTTTTTATTTGTAATTTCTACTCAATATTTTTTGTTTTAAAGCCGACATATCGATGAGTACAAATTTAAAATTTACATTTCTTCTTGGCCTGAAACTTACTTTTGTAGACATTGCATAAAATAATCTTTTTTTTTGGGTCCTACGAAGCCGACAATGACTAAATACGTGTTTTTGTGTGTCAACATTGATAAGAAATGTAGGTATAGCTATTTATTGGTGTATGTGTTGAAGGTGAAGGCAAACAAAAAAAAAAAGATATAAGAATTCTTGGGTGAGAAGACGACGCCAGAGTGATAACAAAAAAATGGGTCTGACCAAAATCAACTTTCGAATATGAAATACTTTTAATATTGAATTACAAAGCCGAAGAAAAGTTAGTGATTGTATGTAGAATTGTTTTGTTAGATTGATGACGCGGAAAGTTAGAAAAGTGAAACTAGAATTCTAGGCCAAAATTTTATGTGAGCGTTCGATGCGCAGGATGCAAAAAGAAAAAAGGACTCCGTCGAAAAGCATCAGAGAGCCTTCCAAATATTTCACTTTAGAGCTGAAATGTTGATGAATACTATACTCTGAGATTGTATGAAGAACTATTTTCTAAGGCTTATGGTGGGGATAAAATACGTGATACTGGTCATCGAATTCACGGGTGTAGGAGGTGTAGCGCAATAAAGCGGGCTGTGCCAATTAGATTTAACACATACTAAAAATTATTTTTCTTAAAAAGGGGGGGGGGGGCAAAACGGGGCGAAAAGGGTAGGTAGTGAAAATTGTTATAGAATTCACAGCCGGAAATGAGTGTGTTTGGGATGGCGTTTTAAAGCGGACCGTTCAAGTTAAACATATAGTAGAATAAACTATTCAAAGGGGGAGTGATGAAAGTGAAAACAAAAAAAACAAGGAAGAAATACGGCCTAAGTATTATGTGAGCATTACGATTGGCAGAATATTATAAGAAAAAGGACCCAGGCCAAACACCAGGGCCTGTCCTAGCAATTGCGGGGCCCTATGCGAAACGGATTGCGCGGGGCCTATTCTGGGTATGGATCAGGATAATAAGTGAAAATTAAGATTTTGTATTAAAAAATAAATTCGTCTTTGCATTTTATACATTCTTAACTAAGTACAAAATCACGATCAAATAAACTTTACTTTACGAGCCTTGTGTGTAGCGAAGTCATACAGTAGATCATCTAAATTCTGTTTCCTACATAGATCACGCTCAATAGCAAGAATTGCCACATTGTTCAAACTCTCTTCGTGAATTGTTGACCTTGAGTAATTCTTGATTAGTTTAAGACGCGAGAAACTTCTTTCACAAGATGTTACAGTTCAAATCTCAGCTGCTAGGAGTAAATTGCAGTGGTCACAATTCTGCTGAAGCATTTTATCCTGTAGCCATTTTCAGCTTTTCGATGTGTGAAGTTTTCCACAGATTTATCATACTGCCTTTTTCTTTGACTTTTGGCTGGAAAGATTCCAACAACATCCATGTTTCCAGCCAACTTCTTTTTGCTGTCACAAGAAGAAACAACAGGAAGAAACTTAAAACGTTCACACACAACCACAAGCTCTTTCACATTAACCCTTACCTGAGAGATACCGATAACATCTGCTCGTTGTGACTTATGTCTGGAGTACAATCCAATATCACTGCATTCTTGATGTCTCGAAGGATAGAATTCACCACAGCATCAGCTACTACAGTAATAAGTTCGTTTTGAATCTTCTTTCTCAGGTAACGATCATGAATTTCTGCATTGGTAACACGTCGAAGTTGTTCCCCCATTACTGGATCAAACTTTGCGAGTAATTCTATTAGACCAGGAAATTCCATTACTTGGCTCTTTAAGTCTTTCAATGGTCCCTCTGAAAGCTAAATTGCGCTCCGCTAGAAATAGTACAATAGCAACTAGTCCAACGTTTAGTTTCAGAATAAAGCATCTCCTGGTGAACTTTGCCATGCCTGTTTTTTTTTTACTTAGTCTTGCTCCAGCTTCACAGCAACTGGTCATGGCGTCTTTTTTCATTCTCTGCTCACCTTGGGGTACAGCTTTGCCACTGGTCAAATCCTCCAGTTAAAAAGGAACTTTTTTGTTTTCCAGTAGACGACAGTAGAAACAATAGATCTTGTATGCTGACACAGAATATATCAGCCAAGGACGCAAAACACTTTCACCATTACTCAGGTTTGGTTTGCAATGCACTTAAGAGAAATGTCTACCATCCTTATTTTTCGGAAAATTCTCCAAAGTAATCTCAGGTTTGACCTTTTTGTGATAAATAGTCAATATATGATCTTTCCATTTTTTCTAGACACATGGCAGGATAATCCAGATTTCTCAATGAATCGACCACATTTAGCTCATTATCTATAACTACATGTTGATCAGTTATTACATTATTGCCTTCATTTCTTACGACATGTTGATCAGTCGTTAGTGTTACATCATTTTCTTCTTCTATTACGACATTACATTCACCACTGCAGTTTTTTGCATTCTTCATAGAATCTGTTTTAGCTGTCTCACTAGAAGTGATTATGTTCTCATTTTCGGGTTTTGATCGTTTTAAAAAAACGTATTCTAGTTCTATTGGAACCTCATTTTCAGTTAAAATTCGCACTGTTATTATATTTTTATTTAAATATGAAAGCTGACAATGCTTTTTTTTATTCGCGTAAGATTTGTGTTTTCCATATAACAATTTTGTCTAACTTTCAGGAGATTTTAAAAATAATTACCACTACTTTTTCGTATATTTTGCATCATTATGCAATTACAGATATACTTAGCGCAGGGCCTATGAAAGCGCGGGGCCCACTGCGGCCGCATAGGTTGCAGTGGCTTAAGACGGCCCTGCCAAACACATATAGAGATAATCAAATATCTCGAATAAGAACTGAAAAGAAATAGTCAGATAGTTCAGATATATGTTAAGGCGGAGAGTTGGAAGAGGAATGAGAGAAGTGATATGTGAATTTATAGGCCGGTCCAATTCAACGTCATAGAGACTAGAATTCGCTAGCCAAGGGAATGTATGGGGGACCGTTTATTTTATTATTATTCTTGTTATAAGTCAAAAGAAAGGAGGGGGGTCTTTGGGAAAAAAAAAACAATTTATAACCTGGGAAATAATCAACGGGCGTAGCCGGTGGGTAATGCTAGTTGATAAGCTAACAAGAAATAGGGTTTGTCCGAGTTGGCATTGCTAAGCAAAGAGAAGTTGCTGTTGGAAAACATTACTTTTGATGATGTCATCGACAACTTAGGGAGAACTTATCACGAAAAGTACTTCAGTATATAATTGCGAGTGTCCTTACATTTCATTCTTTGTTCACTTCATTAACAGTAGATGTAAGTTTTGTATTGCTTACTGCGGACTGCATATATGAATCATATACTCCAACGCGTCTCCCATGTAGATGTGTTATACCTCTTGATGGGCATCATGCGCTCGGATTATTTTGAACGGACAAATGGAACGTATTTTCACTATACATCTAAATGAATGTTTGAATATTAACCAAGGCAAACATTATTAACTTATCAATAGTTAAATTATTTCATGAAATAGTTTAAGAAAGAGATGTAATTTCAGCGTTTAGGAAGAATTGTTAGAGAGGCGTCTACAACAATATAGAGGAAAAACCTTTTGAATAAGCTTTTCAAAACATCCCCGCTAACGTGACTTTCTTGTGTCTGAACATCCTAATTCCTCCTGACTGTCGTAGATGATTAGTTTGAAGAAGTCAGCAACAATACACCTTCCTTATAAGGAAGGTGCGACAATCACGCCCATTACAGAAGTACGTGCGCATTATATCGAATGTTACTAGCATAATAACATTGGACAGTGAGGCCTCCTTTATTAGACATATTTTAACTTTGTTTTTCTAGGATGAAGAGTGCTCTCTAGACTGCAAGAAGAATGCTTTGCATTTCTCGTCTCTAACTGCAAGAAAACAGTTCAACATCTATGGTCGCATTTACCTTTTTTTAATGACACAAGAAAAATATTTAAAAACAAGATTACAAAGAGAGTTTGTGTTACACAAACTCAGAGGCGGCCCCCGTCGAAGTCGGATCCCTGTCGGATCTGCATATTCGCAAATAATATTCAAGAGGTGATTTAATTTTGATGTAAAATGTTTTACACGTTTCGGATGTTCCTTCAGAGTTGAAGATAATTACTTCCTAGTCCAAACCTCCCGCAGGACGACGGGGGATGGGAGCGGGCAGGGTTTGAACCCTGGGCCATCCATAAATCTGAACGACAGTCCAGCGCGCAAACCGCACGACCAGGCAGCCATCCGATGGTCAAAAGTAATAATGTTTCAAAGATTCATTTGCCGTAAATTTAAATTTAAATTTAATAAAAAAAAATAGTAGATTAGTTTTAATATATTAAAACATTACAATATTGATCAAAACGTTTGGAAATGAAAATCTACACTTTTTTTTTACACTTTAAGTTTAGAAATTGAAATTCAACATCTTAATCTAGTCTATTTTAGTCTAAACTACATCTAGAAATTCTAGATCTAGACTCTAAAATAATTTTAATTAGAATATAAATCCAGATCTAGATATACTGTAATAAAAATCTAGATCTAGTTTAAAAAATCTAGATTAGATCTAAATCAAGATATCATTCCTTTTTTAAACGCGAGTCACATAACGAGGCTTAATAAACATTACTATACCGAGTTCTTTTTTCATTTCATTTGAAGAATTAATTCCATATAACGTCAGAGGGAAAAAAAAAACACTACGTCACACGGCCTAGCTAGACTAAAAATCGCCTTCATCTATAAGAGCCATTTATCGAGTGTTCATATACTTTGGTGCACCGAGTGCGTTCTTTAAGCATTTCATTTAAAGAATTCATTCCATATGACGTCAAAGGAAAAAAAAACACTACGTCACACGGCCTAGCTAGAATAAAAATCGCCTTCATCATTACGAGCCTTTTATCGAGTGTTCATAGACATTGGTGCACCGAGTGCGTTCTTTAAGCATTTCATTTAAAGAATTCATTCCATATGACGTCAAAGGAAAAAAAAACAATACGTCACACGGCCTAGCTAGACTAAAAATCACCTTTATCAACACGAGCCATTTCTCGAGTGTTCATAGACATTGGTGCACCGAGTGCGTTCTTTTAGCATTTCATTTAAAGAATTCATTCCATGTGACGTCAAAGGAAAAAAAAACACTACGTCACACGGCTTAGTTAGACTAAAATATGTTTTCATTAATACAAGCAATTTTTTCGAGGGTTAATAGACATTGGTGCACCGAGTGCGTTCTTTTAACATTACATTTAAAAAGTCCATTCATATGACGTCAAAGAAAAAAAATTCCATTACCTCACAATAGGCTAGTACCGGTACCATAAAAAAAATGTCTTTATTTACACGAGATATTTAACGAGGGTTCATAGACATTGGTGCACTGAGTTCTAATAGATATTATTTAAAAAAGGATCAAAGCCACATTGTTTTTGCGTTTTGTCTGTCAGTCGGTCTGTCCGTTATCTTGATATAAAAAAAACAACTAAAAGTTATTAAAAATTGATTAACCTTTATTTTACGTTTCAAAACATCGCAATAATTTTTAGGTATAAACACAATTGAAAAGTTTATATAATAGATTGTTCCGGATGTTTGTATAAATAGTAAAAGAAAAAGAGAATTTCAGATAAATGTAATACCGTTAATTTAATTTTTTGGATGGTCTCGTATAAAAATTAGATGTACTACAGCCACGTGGAGAGATTTTCATACCTTACTTTGGTGTTTGGATTCTGTTTTCCTTAAAAATCGGAACATAATATTAACGATAATTAGATTTTTTAATGTTTTAGGTAGAAAGTTAAATGTACTGTAAGAGAGTAGTGAGTTAAAATATTTTTCATAAAAATCCGTAAAAACATTATTTCGTAAATGAGAAGATTATTTGTTTATTAATTAGAAGAGGGAGTTCAAACAATTATTTGGCGTTAGTAGATTTTTAAATAAATTCGGAAATTTCTGGGGACGATTTGTAAGAAACAAAATCCGTAACTTTCTTTATCGATTACAAAACTTCTATGTTATGTTTTACAAGAAATTAAATGTATAAAAAGTAATTTTCAGTAATCAATTCTAGTAAATTACTTTTTTTAAAAGCCTTATGCGATTTCAAACAATCATTAGGCATAATTCATGTTTTATAAAACAATATCCGGAACATTTTTACACTTAATGAAATATAAGTCAGTATAGAGATTATGATTTAGCATTAATATGCTATTTACATAAAAAACGGAACAACATATTATTGATAATGTGTTTTTGCAACGTTTAAGCATGGAAATTGAATGTAATATAAGTTAGAAGAGCAAACAAACATTTGTTGGCATTGATTAGTTTTGCACAAAAAAATCCGGAACAATCAATTTTAGATACTTAAAACTATTGAGATGTTATCGGAGGAACATTAAAGGTTAAATCAGATTTTCAATAGCTTTTAGAGTTCTAGTTTTTTAAATCTAATCGTAACGGACAGACCGACCAACAGACAAAACGCACAAAAATAAGCTTCTTTTATTCGGATGGGGGCACTAAACAAAAAATAAATAAAATCTGATTTTTAAAAAAAGTTTAAGGAATTGGTTTAGCACCTGATCATGTTGCGACGTTACGCTACTGCACGAAAATCGCTGCATAAAAAGTCCATTTAAAAAAATGTGCGTGATATTTACATACAAAGTGCATTATTAGCCTTTATAAACAAACAGAAATGTTTTCTTTTAATTTTAGCAGCTAGTTGACCAGAAAAAACGTCTTTAACTATTATTTGTATTTGTTGTAAACATTTCCTGTACATTTTAAAAATATATTTGACTTAGTGATACTGAAAATACACAAAAATTGTCCATCTTTGTTAGCATATTGTAACATTGCCTCCCTTACATTTACGTAATTGTTTTAGAATTGGTGTATTTTTATGAAAAAATCGCTTGCATAATTAATTTTATAAATTAAACGGTTTGCTTTTAGAAAACCAAAAGTAGCCGTTGCACCTAAACTTTTCAAGCTGGATTTAATGATGAAATAATATTTTTCATATCTCTTCTAGTTTTCGAGATCTGAGTGTGACAGACGGACAGACGGACAGACGGACATTTTGCACAAACCTAATAGCGGCTTTTTCCCCTTACGGGGGCCGCTAAAAATACTTTTATAACAAGAAATCACTTCTTTATTAAGCTAATGACTGTTTTGTAAGAGCGAATATCAGGCTCTTAATAACTAATGAATGATACATTTAAACAAATTAAGCGTATGTATAAATATATTATATTTTATAAAATTCTAATAATATCCCCATAAATCTAGAGTTAGGGGACGTTGCGCAAAATGAATAGGGCCTATATGCGGAAATACACGACAAATTATAACGGTTAAACTAGAGCAATGGTTCCCAAACTTTTTTGTCTCGTTTTCTGGTTTTTGGTAGACCCCCTGCTTAACTAGAATTGCATTTTTTGCAAATTCATCAACATATTTTTTAACAAATTTCTAACTGTAGTGAGTTAAAGAGTGAAAAAGTAATTCAAAGCTATACATTAAGTAATAGAGATATCTATCTTTTTTATTGATAAAATTCAAATTTAAACCAATTAAAAAGACACTGGAAATGGTGTTTTTTTTTTTCACTTCTATTATCCGTTGCTGCGGATATTAGGTTTCATGAGGAATTTGTTGTTCTATGAAGTAGTCTTCAAACATTAAATATTAATTAATCAATTAATTAATTTGCCTTATGTATCATTGTAAAGGTTTTATGTTTAGTAGATAAACAAAGTTATGAATCAGCTAATTATACAATCTCATTTATAAACATGAAAAGAAAGACAGAATTTCAAAACCAAATATCACTTTACCCAGTTAGTGGATTAGCCTGAGGCTGAGAACAATTTTCTTTTCTCCTTACATCTTGCTCAAGCTTTCTGGAAGGATTAAAATAGAATAAGATGCTAAAGACTGTATTAAGTAGTTGGTGATGTCACAAATTTAATGTGTTAGCTTAATTATAGCTCCTGGCCAAACTGTAGTCAGCGAATTTCGACAATGGTAGCCATAGCTTCCTGAGAAAATCTTTGAAAATGCCACAAATTTCGGTACAAAGTTTTTATGTATTTGTGTCAAACTACTGACTCGACGAATAACCGAAACCAGAGTGTAAGGGGCCATAACTAAAAGGAAATAAAAACAGAAGAAAAACATAAAGAGAAAGAGAGAGAGAAAGAGAGACAGGGGAAACAAGAATGAGAGAGACAGGGGAAACAAGAAAGAGAGAGACAGGGGAAACAAGAAAGAGAGAGACAGGGGAAACAAGAAAGAGAGAGACAGGGGAAACAAGAAAGAGAGAGACAGGGGAAACAAGAAAGGGAGAGAGACAGGGGAAACAAGAAAGAGAGAGACAGGGGAAACAAGAAAGAGAGAGACAGGGGAAACAAGAAAGAGAGAGACAGGGGAAACAAGAAAGAGAGAGACAGGGGAAACAAGAAAGAGAGAGACAGGGGAAACAAGAAAGGGAGAGAGACAGGGGAAACAAGAAAGAGAGAGACAGGGGAAACAAGAAAGAGAGAGACAGGGGAAACAAGAAAGGGAGAGAGACAGGGGAAACAAGAAAGAGAGAGACAGAGGAAATAAGAATGAGAGAGACAGGGAAAACAAGAAAGAGAGAGACAGGGGAAACAAGAAAGGGAGAGAGACAGGGGAAACAAGAAAGAGAGAGACAGGGAAAACAAGAAAGAGAGAGACAGGGGAAATAAGAAAGAGAGAGACAGGGGAAACAAGAAAGAGAGAGACAGGGGAAATAAGAAAGAGAGAGACAGGGAAAACAAGAAAGAGAGAGACAGGGGAAATAAGAATGAGAGAGACAGGGAAAACAAGAAAGAGAGAGACAGGGGAAATAAGAATGAGAGAGACAGGGAAAACAAGAAAGAGAGAGACAGAGGAAATAAGAATGAGAGAGACAGGGAAAACAAGAAAGAGAGAGACAGGGGAAACAAGAAAGAGAGAGACAGGGAAAACAAGAAAGAGAGAGACAGGGGAAATAAGAAAGAGAGAGACAGGGGAAATAAGAAAGAGAGAGACAGGGGAAACAAGAAAGAGAGAAACAGAGAGAGAGAGAGAGACAGAGACAACAAAAAAGAAGTCATTAGGGAGCCCACTTCAACATAACTTACAAATATAGTTTAAACTATTTTTATTCGAGAATTATTAATCTTGTAATTCTACTGTGATTGCTTACATATGTCACGAGATTATATTTAGTCATATCTATTGTACTGTTCGTGTACCATTAGAATGGTTTTGCTGAATAGCACTTGATCCAAAGAGTTCATAGGTCACTTTGTCATAACACGAGAAACACAAATCTGTCTTCATTTTTCTGTTTGAAGTCTTGTACTGAAATATATTTGTGCATCTTTAGCGACCCCGGAAGGAAAAAGCCAGTATTACCTTAACTTAGTCTATCGATTTTTTTTATCTATTTAGATCTCTAAATTGAAAAACAAACACAAAAAAACAACACAATGCTTACATTAAAATGCACTAAAATGTAAAAAAGATAATGAATTTGATTAACGTTTGGTGTATTATGAGATAAAGTAAAATGCTCACCCAACGCTTTTTCTATTATTTTTTACTTTTTAGTGCGTTTTAATATAAGCGTTTATTTTAGCAGCCACCGTAAGAAAAAAAAGCCGCTATTAGGCTTGTGCAAAATGTTTGTCTGTCACAGTCAGATCTCAAAAACTAGAAGAGAAATGAAAATAATTATTTCACCGTTTGATGTGGCTTGCAAAGTTTATGTGCAATGGCTACTTTTGTTTTCTAAAAGCAACTCATTTACAGTTTGACAGTTCCACCTCTAGACTCTGTAATCCATCTTGTGAATGAGATATGAGTGCCGCATCAAGTGCCTCCATCAAGAGTGGCGTAAAACAAAGAAGTTTTCTGGCTCAAACGCCTGTTTGCCGATGATGTGGCACTCATCACTCATATTACAAGATGGATTACAGAGGCTTGCGAATGCTCTTGCAGCTGCTTGTCAAGATTGTAGCCTACCCTTACAACAAGCCTCTCCAAGACCGAAATCCTGGCACAAGACATCGCAGAAATACCAGCGATTCATATTGAAAATCACACACTTACGGTGGTGTAGGAATTCAGCTACTTGGAAATAATAGCCAGAAACCTAGATTTAGACACTGAGCTGACAAAAAAGAATAGGAAAGACTTCTGCAGCAATGGTAAAAACTCTCAACTCTCCAAGCGTGTCTGGGAAAATACCTAATTCACTAGGGCAACCAAAATCCTAGTCTACATTTTTTAGTTTTAGAGTGTGACAGATAGACGGACGGACGGATAGACCGACAACACTAAACTGATAGCGTTTTTAGCCTTTTCCGGAGCAGATAAAAATAATAGGGTCTACTTTTTAAACAAGTATAATGTTTTTAAAAACACTTAAAAAAAGACATTTCCTCTTTTATGAAACTGACTACTGTTTCTTAAGAGTGACTATTTTAGTCTTAATACATAATGGCTGATAGATTTGTGAGCAGGTCAGGCAGGCGCGAGTGGGAGGACCTATTCTCTTCTGCTCAACATTAAAATTTACCAACAGTAGGCAGATTTTTGCGCTACTGGGTGGGCTCAATCTGTGCACCTCGGTATGGTGACCAAGGGGCTAGAGTCACCTAAGTAACCAGACAACTAACTATACTAGCTTAACTAAATGAAAAACAAGATAACAAACTTTAGTTTACGATAAATAAAACAAAAAGAAACTTTATTTACATACAAAAATAAATCAATAATAAAATATAATATATACACTAACTTGACTAATCACTACTACTAACCCTCTAAATCTACACCACTACAAACACTAACAAACTAACCAAACCAACTATCTAACTAAATCACTACAACTACTACCCTAGATCTAGATCGACAAACAAACTACAATAAACTAGTCTAGATCTACAATATCCTACTACTACAACCATAACACTAACACTAAAACAAGAACACCTTAGTCTTAGTACCTTACTAACTAGACCAAACTAATCACTAACCAGCTAAAGCAAGAAACAGACTATAACTAAGCCACTTAGGCAACACTACATTAGTCACTACAGAAACAAAATAACACTAGCTTTCCTAAAATTAGAATAGATCTACAGAAACAATAACAAAACTTTAAAACTAGATCTATCAATAGCAGAAACAAAATAACACTAGATTCCCTAGAATTAGAATAGATCTACAACAGCAGTTATAAACAGCAGCTATTTCAGCAGAGTAATTGCAGCAGCTAAAAGCAGTAATATTCAGCAGCTAAAAGCAGCTAATAGCAGTAACAATAGCCTGCAATACATAAATGCAAAACTATATTACATTCTATTAGGACTGATGGACGCCGCCATCTTCAATACAGCTTGTTGCCAACTATTATGACAAATAGTCCAAGTAGAAAATAAAATAACTACCTTACACATAGTATAGATCTAGTAAAAAATATAAAATATTTCTACACTTACAGGCCGTCCCAAGTACAGAAATAAAAATATAATTAGACGACAGACCACAAAGATCTTCAGCTGTCACACAGACATATATGGTACTGACCACTGGTCAAATGTTCACTCAACTGTTTTAAGACAGCATGTAGTACATTACTTTTATACTATCCCGCACTAACCTATATAAATATGCGGAAGTACAACTATAAAATCTGACACTAACCTATAAAAATAAAAAATATAAAAATAGATCTAACCTATACATCAAAAATACATATAAAACTAGCTCTGGGAGCGCAAGCTCACAGATTAAAAAAAAAACAACACTTTCGACTCATCTTTATATATATATATATCTCAACGCTTGGTTGAGGAAAATAATTAAACAATTAAAATAGGCGTAAACACAGCCCTTTGATAATAATCAATGTGTTGAAGATAAAATAAAAGGCTACATACATAGACTTATACATACTATATCTAGACTCAGGGGCGGACTGGCTATATGGGATAACGGGCAAATGCCCGGTGGGCCAGTACCAATGCAGACAACGTTTAAAAAAATGTGACAGCAGCAATACACAGATACCCGAACACATTTTTTTTTTAAATTATTATTGCACTTAATTTTTGTTTGAAATTCAACAAGAATATCAACAAATTTACACTATACACTGTAGCCTACGTATTATCATAAGCAAATTGTTACACGTACTTTTTGCTATGCACGAGGGGCATGAACTTCAACAATGCTTTGATGTCTTCGAGGCTGTGTTTGGTCTAATCATTTAGCTGGTCGGCACTGACGTTTGATGGCACTCCCTTTTATTTTTCCTCCTTCCCTCCCCCGTCTTTTGATGGTTCCATTGTCAGTTAACGAAAAAGAGGGATGAGAGGTTAAGTTAGAAAACATTGATATAACGCAGAACTATTCTGACACGATCAACATCTAATCTTACGACTTAAGACCGGACACAATAGAATAAGACAACATGTCCTTCAAAACTCTTCTCTTTTTCCATGAGGCCCGTAAAAGACACTGGCCTCAAAACACCCCAATAGAAAGAAAACTATATGAAGAGCTCTCTGATTTGGAAACCATTTCGCAGTTCATCGCATATATTGGTCTAGTCATCTGAACGCTCCAACATAAAAATGAGAACGAGGAAGAAGAAGCTCTTTAACAATACTTAATTGCAAACCACACAACTTATTCACAACTCAATATGGGTATAGAGTTTTTCTTTCTGAAAAGTAAGTATTCTGTTTTGTTTATTTTTAATAACATAGATCTAAAAATTACTACACTTAAAGCTTAAAAAAAACAACAAATTGTTTAATTAAGAAAAAACAACCTAGATTTAAATCATTTTTTTACTATTATAATTAAAGGCAAACTTATGCTTTTATGAAGCCATTAATGATGGAAATTCTTATAATAATTATAGTAATTTATAGGCCTATAGCGCTGTCACATCCAATAGTTAATGAAGGGAGATTTTTATTTTAAATAATGGGTCCTAATAATCTAATAATATAAAATTTGCCTTTTTGAGAATGCACTTGTAAGTGCCCCTCTAACCGTTCTGCAATCTTTTATCTTTTAATGCAAAGGGTTGCCTGAGTCAGCCAGGAAAACCAATGACTTTGCATATTTTAAGTCACAGATCAACATGCATGACTAGATTGACACATGAAATGCGCAGGACGTGACTATCTTATTTTTTATGAAACGTCTGTAATATATAAGATAAGAAGATAAGTAATACCAAAAAGTTTCAAACTCTTCAAGGCTGCTATTGCTATTGTATTGTTTATATTTTCAGACTAAATACTTGTATAAATAAAATACATTATGTAATCTCACGCAAACATACATCCAGTTTTCGATGCGTTATCACAGCCACATGAGAAAGTGTTCGAGATGAACTACAGTCGTTCTACGACTGAAGAAGGCCAACAAAAAAATCAAACTATATATATTTTGAAGAGAATTAGGCTTACATCTATAATATGACACATGGGCGTAGTCGGGGGGAGGGGGTTCAAATCATCACTTACCTCAGACCTCATTGTCTGAAAAGGAAACTTTACTTAATGCCCCAGTGCAGCCAACTTAAGCAAACTACAGTCACCGAATTTCCTAAGCTTAGCTAAAAGGGGATATGTGGTTATCCCCCCCCCCTCCAATACAAAAACTAAAGCAAAACTATAGTTACCATTTTCTACCGGTCGCTGGACTCCATTAATTAAGTGCAGTGAATAGTAGATTTGGTTTTCGAATTTTTTAGCGAAGAGTAGCAAGCTAATTGCACTGTAGATACCTCAGAACATGCATTTTTAAAGCTTAAAAAAACGGAAATAATACTTGGATCCGGGGCTTGACCTGTCCTTGGTGGTGAGTACTGTCTTTCCACTAATTAAAAGAAGAACATATTCTAGGCTAAAAAAAAACGTCCGAAAGAATGAAAGGTCAGAATGTAAAGAAGATTTATTACATATATATACATTGCATAGAGGGGTAGAATTAAAAAAAATCCCCCCCACCGAAAAAATCCTGGCTACGCCCATGATACGACATGCCATTCATTTGTGGGCCGGTTTATATGGTAATGCCCGGGCCGATTTTGATACCCAGTCCGCCCCTGTCTAGACTGGACATGGAGATTTTTTAACACTACAAAAAATGTCTTGAAAATTTTGTAGAAAGTTGGATCAAGGCGTTGTTTTGTAAAGTAGTGAAAATAAGTCAAGTTGTTTTTTTTTTCCAACCCTAAGCTATAATTTAATTTTTAGATCTAGATACAGGCTACAGCTTTGATTGACTTAAAGAACCCCTTTTAGATACTAATAGCCATATCAATCAATTGATAAACAAATTTTAAATACATTTTATATGTTTACGTTGCCAATGTAAATTACTATTTTACTTTTTAAAATAGATTAAAAATCATGCCTTGTGACATACTTTACGAACAACTTATGAAATACATAGACATAAATAAATATAGACTGGAAAAAGGAAGTAGCTTCATGTAACTTGAAAACATGTATATCTATTGTATTCGGATTTCCGAATTATGAAAAATTGCATGATCTTCACGCTGAGAGATTAAAAAAAAACACTAGTGAAAATATTGTAATACTTATATAGGTTACGGCTGAAATAGATATGAATACTTAACTTTTATACTGCTCATAAATGCTGTATAATAAAGTACACAAAATTGCAATTCACAAATTTTCGTTTCATAAAACTCTTTAATCGGCCAGTCTATATTTATTTATGTCTATGATGAAATATAATTCTCATAGGTTGGATTAATAATTTTATTGACCAATTATTCAACTAATGAACACACCAAAATTCCTGAATATATATATCAGTGTTGTTTTTTTTTGAAGGAGAAAGCGCGATGAAACGAGTTTGTCATTGATTTGTTCTGTTCTCTGTCCTCGAACGACAAGAAGCCTACTGCTAATCAAGTCACATTCCTTGAGGGTAGAGATTAATTTAATGTCCAGCTATCTTCTAACAAGGAATTGATTTCGTATTTAGTAGAGCGTCCAGCGCTATTGGGATAATGGATTCAGCCATAGAGGTGCCTACAGCAGTCGTCATAGGATAGAGTGTGACGACTTTTAAGTATCCTTCACTGTCAATAACGTATTTAGTTGGCTGTCGCGAAATGCAAAAGATAATTACTGTTGCGAATTTAGGTATAACGGATTTACGAAGGGAATTCAGGTCATGAAAATGTTCATTTACCAGATCATCTTAGAGACAATACGAATCTTTCAAATAGTAACCACTTTAACTAATTGTTCTTAATAGACTTAACTAGCATTTAGTTCATTTTATAATACTATGTTATCCTAAATGACTAGTGTCTCAAATATCATTCTAGAATAAAGTCCAGCTTCTTGCCTGTTCGTTGAGCTAAGCCAGGTGAAAATACTCTGACATGTGAATGGCAGGGAGCAGTGTGAGCTGGTCAGATTTGAAAGATAATGTATCTAGAAAAAACGACGATTTCAAGATAGCTCTTTATGTCCTTATTGTCCTTATAGTATAAAATTTAAAACTAAAAAACTAATTATTTCAAAACAATTATTAATTAACTTTTTAAAAGCCTAAAACTCTTAAATAGTTAGAGACCTTACTAATGTTCATCAAATGGGCTTTGTTGCTGCAAGTAAATATTAAACAAGTCAGTCGCATTTAGCTCAATTTTTTTTGCAAAAGAATTTACGAAATTTAATTTGCTATAAAAAGGTTGCAGTATTTCCTGTGGATACGCAGCCCCAGCAGTGAC
This sequence comes from Biomphalaria glabrata, assembly GCF_947242115.1. Taxonomy (NCBI): domain Eukaryota; kingdom Metazoa; phylum Mollusca; class Gastropoda; family Planorbidae; genus Biomphalaria; species Biomphalaria glabrata. Next base: position 25,329,564 of record NC_074712.1, read on the forward strand.
CAGCGCAAGCATAACCATTGTCCACCGGTGTTTGATTTAGATTTTCTTTTCGCCGTCTACATCTGTCATCGGCAGTAGATTTTCTTTTGGTCTCAAATGTGTATCCGGCGGGCTTTGTAAGTGACCTCCAACTGTTTCGTTCTAAATAAACTATCATTTTGAGTCATAGCCTGTTGTAGCGAAGTCAGATGCGGAGACCGACTAGGGATTACTTCTTATTCCCACAATGTATTGCAACAAAACACGAGAAAGCCTTCATAACAGCATACGACTCCCGTAAGTAACGGCGGGGCAGATTTATCAAGGGTTAGCAAGCTTTTGTTTACTACTTGCCATGTACTAAATGCTTTGGAAGCAAATGTAGCTAATGATTCTTTTTTTTTTTTTGCACGGACATTTTTTTAATTATGGATGTTTCCCTAATGAGTGCCACGGTGAGGGGGTGAAAATACTACATAATTCAAATGTTGCCAGCTCTTTGTCTCAAACTCGAATACATGTACATTGGTTACATTTATTATGTAAATACAATTTTCTATGAAAGGTGTAACATGTTGTTTGTTGAAATTTTGTAACTTCCTACATTTTTTGCTGAAAATATCGAAGCCTACCTTTTTATATTCATTTCGTAACAAATAGAGGAAGTGAATAGACCCATAGTGTGCCTTGTCTAAATATGTGCTAAAACAAACTTTCTTTGTAATCTTGCAAGTTGGACTTTCAAACAGATTACAAAAAAATACATAGGCATTATTTTTCCTGCATAATTCTAGAAGAGTGGAAAAGATTATCATGTAAAAGGCCTGTCTCCTTATAATAATTATTACTAATGATTGCATTTGGACTTGAAGAATAAGGGATGGGGCGACTCGATATAAGAATGTAATTTATAGCATACACAACTTATATTAGTGACAGATTTTTTTTTTTAATTTTAATTTTTAAAACTATAATACACAAGAAAAAGTATTGGTCCGCCCGGAGGTGGGAGAGCGATTGCATCTATGGCCCCTACCACCTGCTACAACCCTTTTTCCTTTTATATTTACTAATGATTTAATTTGAGATTACAGTATGGTGCGACATAATATACAAATTTGTTCAAATATCAATAAGTGGCTTATTCAACTAATTTTGTTCACGTGTTCACACACTACGATTTCTGCTATAAATTGGACCCCCCCCCCCACTTCTCCACTTTTCAAAAGTCTAGATTGGGAAGGGCAGTAGATTTAGCCCCCCCCCCCACTTCTCCACTTTTCAAAAGTCTAGATTGGGAAGGGCAGTAGATTTAGCCCCCCCCCCCACTTCTCCACTTTTCAAAAGTCTAGATTGGGAAGGTCAGTAGATTTAGCCCCCCACCCCACTTCTCCACTTTTCAAAAGTCTAGATTGGGAAGGGCAGTAGATTTAGCCCCCTCCCACCTTCACAGAAGCGACCACGATACCAGAAGGGAAACGATATAATATAAAGATTATTTAAAATATATATCAATCAGTAGCTTATATCATAAAGATATATAAATAATTATATCAACAAACTGTGATTTCTACAAACAATTGGACCGCCCTCTCCAAGCTAAAATTAAAGGTTGGAGGTGCGGGATTAAAGTCATCTCCCCTCCCGTACCCACTCCACCAAATCGGCCAAAATACCAGAAGGGGAAAGACATAATATAAAGATTAGTTAAATTATCAAATAGTAGCTTTTATCAGATATATATATATATATATGTATATATATATTGTTACGAATCTCACTATCCAGGCTCTCTGCAAACTGCACCTTACACCACCAACTTAAAGAACTTGACAACTCAGGGCTCCAAAGTAACGTAACACTTTAATAGTTGAATAAATAATAGACAATACTGTACAATTGGCAACACGTACACTGTACAAATATCTCTCCGATAACACCGTTCCGCCGTATCAACTCTTGCACTGGCCTCTCCGTCTCGTTCCGGGCTTGCACTGGGTTCAACAGTTCAGGACTGACTTCACACACTAGGTTCGTTGTGTCGGACTCGATCGCAGACCAAGATCAAGACGCCAGTCGTCTCAACTGTACTTGACAGTACTCCGCACTGAACCGTCGTAATGCTCCGTACAGGACCACACCGTTGAACTGTGCTGTAGTCGACCGTGTTCTGAACTCCTGTCGTGAACCCGCTTTCTGAACCGTCTTGACTGCGTCTCCTCCGCTCTTATATAGGGTCCCTACTGGCCTTCTCGAACCGGACAGAACGCCGCTCGACGTTTCTAGGTGGTCAGATGACTACAACTCTCGTGACGCTCCTGAGCTCTTGTTCACGACGGCGATCTTTCCCGAACTGTCCTGTTGACACTCGACTCGGCTGACCGTCGTAGCTCGTCACGGTTGACCGCTCGTCTAGCGCTGGCCTGGGGCGATTTGCGTCGGCTGACTACACACACACCACTACCCCTCTCTGTGCCACCACCAGGTTTATAACAATATATATATATATATATATATATATATATATATATATATATATATATATATATATATTGTTACGTATTTCTGAATCTTCTGGCTAAATGTACTAGTAGACACACAAATAAAAACACTGTAAAGAACTTGACGACTAAACTTTCAGCTTCATATGACTTTATTGACTATTAACTCTAACAATTTGTTACTGTAACATGTAGCGTAGAAGACTGTACAATATCTGTCAGTTTACAGTTAGCTATACTTCGTTGCAATTCATCTCTTCACTTCGTTGCAATTCATCTCTTCTCAACTTGCATCGAGCCGTATTCCACAGAACAGACCAACGACACACTTCCCAGTGTCGCTCCAGGTCTCCCAAAGCTGAACCAAGTCGTACTCAAGTCTACCGAATCAGAGCCGCACACGTCTTACATCGACTGTATCGACTGAACGGCTCAAGTCCACTGTAGTTCGCTGTATAGACTTTAACGACAGTAGTCCACTCCAGTTAACTCTACCCTAGTTAACTTGCATCGAGTCGTACACATCTCTCTTCTACTGTCTCGCACAGTAGACAACAGTACCGACGACTCACTCACGACTGACTTTCACATTAACTCTCTGGCTTATATAGAGTCCCTAATCGCTTGTCCAAAGTTGCACAAACACGGCTAGTATCCTCTGGAATAACACGTGAGGAAACGTCACATCCTGTCTTTGTTTATACATGTAGATTCCAGAAAACATCGGCTGCAGTGTCATCTTGCCGGGGTCACAAGTTATGACCTCTATCTGTCACTGGACATTGCTAGTACCTTCTGGAATAACACGTAAGGACACGTCACATCCTGTCTTTGTTGATACATGTACATTCCAGAGAACACCCGCTGCTGTGTTATCTCGCCGGGGTCATACGTTGACCTCTACCTATCACTGTCATTTGTAACAATATATATATGACTTATAATGTTAAGAAACTGTCATATGTGCAAAACACTTTGGACACTGTTACAATGTAACATTTTTGTTTCCTCCCACTTCTCATTCTCGGATCAAGTTGAAAATTTGGAAAATTATTCACAGTCGATAACAATACACGAATCAATCCAAAAAATTAATCAGTTAATTAATCATTTATTACTAATTAATTAATTTTGTTTTATATAGCAGAAAGGAAGCTAAATCCTGTAATTTTAGGTAAATGGCAGTAATTAGCGATTATTTTCCATTAGATAGGCTTTGTTTTAAAAAGTTTTCTTTTTTTTTATTTCTTATTTTGTGCTGATTTTTTGTCTCTATCAGTTACACTTATATTCACAGCCTAATAATGACTGATTCATTGAAAAAGAGAACTGAAATCATGCAAAAGAGTTCTAAGGAAAAAATAGGCCCCTACTTAGATTTAGTGTTGAACAAGGAAACGAAAAGTGTGTAGCACTTTCAATGCTCGTCTTCTTAGACTATTTGTCATGATTCCTTCCTATTGATCAACAATGACAAACCATTTTGAAGTCGACGACAATGTAGAATAAAAAAAACTTATGTAAAAAGTATAAATTACAATGTATGATAATTTAATTTATTTTGACCGTATTAAGAAACAAACACATTTTCGGCGGCAGTTCTATGTACACATGTCTACTTCTACGTAGATCAAATGAAGTCGTTTCCGGCATCAATCTAACATCTGTGACGTCAGTGATTTAATTTCTCTGGACCCGGTACTTTTTCTCTTTTGTCTTTTCTTTCGAGAGAAAATTCAATTTGATCCAAGTTTTGTTACAGTAATGGTATTTTATGAGCAGCCTCCTTTTTCTAAGCCTCAGTCTTATGGCCTTATAACGTTCCTAGTATTCTGCCACTCAACAATTAGATACTTTATTTTAGGATAAAAGAACAAACAACTTATTTTTTAATTCAACAATCTCTCTCTCTCTATCTCTCTCTCCACAACGCAACCTGTTCAATAAACATCTCCTTAGATTGATATGTTAGCCACGTTCAAAATAAACCTGTAGCATCGAGAAAGAGGAAGTTTGTGATTTTTCGTCATTTTTGTTTAATGTCACACATTTAATAAGACACATTTAAAAAGACACATTTAATATCACATATTTAAAAAGATACTTTAATAAGACACATTTAAAAAGACACTTTAATAAGACACATTGAAAAAGACACATTTAATAAGACAATTTAAAAATACACATTTAATAAGACACTTTAATAAGACACATTTCACCAAGAATATCTACTCTAAAGCTCAAGTAAGAAGACAGCAATGTCCTCGTGTACGCCTATTCTAACATCTACAAATAGTATCTTTTAGAAGTTAACAGTGTTTGTACAGGCCTAAGAATTTTGTTAAATGTAGCATGGTTGTTTGTACAGGCCTAAGAAGTATGTAATAGATAGTCCAACTGTTTGTACAGGCCCAAACACTATGTTATACATAGTCAAACTGTTTGTAATGGTCTAAGAAGTATGTAATACATAGTCCAGTTGTTGTTTGTACCGGCCTAAGAAGTATGTAATACATGGGTGTAGCTAGGATTTTTTTTCAAGGGGGGTGGGGTGGGGGGGGGATTCACCCCCCCCCTCGCCATATATATATATTGTAGTAACTCTAGTGGCGGACCGAAATGGTTAATGTGTGTGCGGCCTACTGATACAGACGACTCAGGCCAATCACACAGGTCAACGGGTCAACGGCTGTTGAACAAGGGGAATACTGATAGAACACGCAAATATGACCAGTATTCTGGTCATGTGACCGAAAGCCTTCACGGTCGAGAGACAGTGTGTAAGAAAGGACAGTAGAGTCCAAGACAGCAAAGCAGTAAGGACTGTGTCATGTGAGTCCTTGAAAATGTAGCTGTACGAGCTAGAGAGACTTGTAGTAATTAGTTAGTCAGTTCTGTTGTGTAGCAAAGCATTTGAAATTAGTGTAGCCAATTGTGTTTGTTGGCTGTTATTGATGTATATGTAATTAAACCACCACATTGTTTATTGAAACTCTTGTTGTCAAGTTCTTGTATTAGATGTGCTGTGTTGTTGAGCAGTGTTTACAGAAGGCCTGATAGAGAAGATCGTAACAATATATATACATATGTATAATATATGTTTGTGTGTGTATAATTAATCTTTATTACATCCTGACTCTTCATTCTTTCGGAAGACGTTTATTGTACTCTAGAATAGGTTCTTGCCGGAGTTAGTGGAAAAATTGTAGACTCCCGTTAAAAGCAATGCATTATTCTGCTATTAAAAAGTTTTATTTCAAAACCTAATGTACTATTCTTACTGACTTAGATCCTCCCACGCCGTTCGGCTCATTGGGCGGCAATGCAATGTCTGAATTCCCACCTGCTCTGAGGACCTCTATGAAAGTGTGGCGTGAAGTTGTACTAGGATGTTCCTGTTTGCGATTTCCTCGTTATGGCATTGTCACAAGTCAAAAGCTTACTGACAGAGTCACTCAATTTTATCACAGCATTAATTATTATTATTATTATTTATTTATTTTATTACAATTATTTTCCCCTCTTGTCCCCATTTTCATCACGAACCCCACCTTTTCCTCTTCTCGCTAGACTGAGTCCACCACCTTGTCGTCCGTCCAAAGACATGACGTTAAACTGCGCTCCTCTTTCCTTAGCACTTTTGGAGTTCAAAAGTGCCCTACTTCTTTTCTATCATTGTGCCTGCCTCCTCTTTTCCTAAGTTTGTCTTCATTGATCATCACACTGTCTCCTTAACTTTAAATTCTCACTACGTCCTAGACCAGTCCGTTTGCCGTGGACTGCGACGGGTAAGGGGGGATAAAGAGATCCTTGTGTTTGAGTGGTGGATATCTGAGAATAAACTACAACAACACAATACTTTGGCTCCAAGTTCCCCTAGACCTGAGGCCCAGATGACCCGCTCTGGGTCAACCGGCTGGTCATGCCGAGCTAAAGGGCGGTGGCTGGAGGGTCAATCAGGGAGCTGCTGTATCGGACACATGTCCGATGCAGCAGCTGACTGAGTATAGCACCTGTGTAGCCCTGGCGGGCTCATTCTGGACATCCGAATGGCCCGTCCCCTTGTTGGACTCGATGGCGGGTGGAAAGCACAGGTGCCGAACTAACAAGAAAATATATATTTGGTGGTCAGGTGCACAGAGGAGGGGATAAGCCTGACAAAGATGAGCCCTTTCTTTATCTATATGGGACTCAAGTCAGTAGTGGGAGAGCCCAAGAGTGTGTCTAAGCTACACAAATCAATGGAACTTCTTGTAGAAGTAGATGGCAAGACCCAATCTGATGGGCTTTTAAGATGCAGAAGACTCTGTGATCTCCAAGTGGAAGTCATGCCACACAAGAGTTCCAGTGAGGCCCTACATACCTAACCCCATGAGGTGCTTCAAGTGCCAGGGTTATGGACACGGCGCGGCAGTCTGCAAGAGGAACACTGTGTGTGCCAGATGTGCAGGAGAGGGTCTTGAGGACAAGGGCTGCACAGCCCAGTTCAAATGCCGAAACTGTCACGCTGGCCACTCAGCCTACTCCAAGGACGGCCCTGTGTGGAAACTGGAGATTGCCGTGCAGAAGTACAAGGCAAGAAATGGATGTACCTTCAGCCAGGCGAAATCGGCTGTATTGGCCCTACCCAAGGGCCAATTCGGCTTGACAAAGACCTACGCCCAGGCTGTTGCTAAGATAGGAAGATCCATAGCCACACAGACGGACACATTGACCCCACCACCCCCTCCTCCTCCTCCAACTCAGAAGAAAACACCGCCAAAGAACACACCTCCGAAGAAAAAGGAAAGCCCTATTGTCATGCTAAAGAACAGGTTCTCTGTACTCGCTGATGAGAGCATAGAGACTGAGCAGCATGTCAAAACCAACACTCCGGGAGAACCCGGAGACATCATGTCTGACACAGGTTCTCCTCAGAGAACCCAGCCAGACACCCCAACCTCTACCGAATTAGAGGTTGACCAACTGCCTAAGGGGAGAAATCAAAGCGGAGAGGATGCCCGATTTGAGAGAGGAGGAAATAACCTCCGCTCTAACCAGAGGGATCTCCCCTCTCCAGAGAGAAAGACTTCCCCCAAAAGGGGGTTGTCCTCCTCTCCATCCAAACCCAAGAATAAAAAATACCAAGGTCACTGGAATAAAGGGAAACCCTGGGGGCCTACCAAGGCCAAATAGCTCCAAGTAGGTCATCTAGAATAAGTCATGGATTCCAGAATTGTACAGTGGAATAGTAGAGGCCTCAAGGCTAATTATGAGGAAATGCAGCTACTGATGGACTCCGAGACTCCTGTAGCTGTCTGCTTACAGGAAACATTTCTGAAAGATAGCATCAGCTTACGAAGCTACAGTGCTTACAGCAAGAATGTTGAGTATGCAGATAGAGCATCAGGTGGAGTCTGTATCCTTGTGAAGGATAGCATCCCCCATGAGAGGGTAGAACTACAGACCACACTACAGGCCGTAGAAGCTAGGATAACCCTTTACAAGGTTATCACTTGCTGCAGCCTGTATCTACCACCAGGCGCTCCATTAAACCCAACAGACATGGAGGACCTATTGAAACAACTCCCCCGGCCTTATTTAATCCTTGGGAATTTCAATGCCCATAGCACCATGTGGGGATCCAACAATACCGACACAAGAGGTCGTATGCTGGAGGATATCTTACTACAACATGATTTATGCATACTTAATGATGCATCACCGACCTACTTGCACCCAGGAACTGGATCATTCACATGCATTGACCTCACCGTATGCGTCCCCGGACTTCTGGACAACTTTAAATGGTCAGTTAGCAATGATCTACGGGGAAGTGATCACTTCCCAATCATCATTACTAACAATCTCCCCTCATTGGGACGACCTCAGTGGTGGAAACTGAATAATGCCGATTGGGAACAATTCCAAAAAAGATGCTCCGAGGATATCACAGAAAATATCCTCGATGAACAGAACCCAGCTGATACCTTTGCTAGCAAGCTACTAAGTATAGCCAGGAAAGTTGTACCCCTAACCTCCGCAAATCCAAAACGGCCTAGCAAACGATGGTTTGATACAGCTTGCAAAAGTGCTATTGGCGATAGGACAAAACGACTGGCTGCATTTATAAAGAATCCTTCCCAGGAAAACCTAAAGCTATTCAGGATAGCTAGAGCAAAGGCTAGACAAACAATACGGTCAGCAAAAAGGAATTCCTGGAGAAGTTTTATCGGCAGTCTGGATGCCAAAACTTCTGCTAGAGCGGTTTGGAAGGCAGTAAGGCGAATCAAAGGGAAAGAATCAAATGCAATAGGGCATCCGAAAAACCAAGGACGAACTGTCACGTCCCCCCAGAGAAATAGCTGACTGCTTTGAACCTCAATTGCAGAAAAGTCATCCACTGCACACTACACGTCAGAGTTCCAAAAAGTCAAAACCAGGGAGGAAAGACACCCAATTGATTTCAGGTCAGAGAACAATGAAGACTACAACAAACCGTTCTTGCTTGAGGAACTGAGGGAATCGCTGGACAAGTCACATGACACAGCGCCTGGAGAAGATGAAATCCATTACCAGTTACTCAAGCACCTTCCCGAACCCTCATTGGCAGTCCTGCTAGGGGTCTATAACTGTGTGTGGCAAACAGGCGCTTTCCAAACAGCTGGAGGAAAGCCACAGTTATACCGATACCTAAACCGGGAAGAGATGGCTCTGACCCAGGACACTATCGACCAATAGCACTAACAAGCTGCATCTGCAAAACCATGGAAAGAATGATTAACAGAAGGCTGGTATGGTACCTGCAGAGGAATAAAGTGATCTCCAACTACCAGTGTGGATTCCGGCAGGGGCGGACAACAACTTACCACCTGGTAAGGCTGGAAGCTTATATTAGAAAAGCATTACTCATTACTCATTACATCTAGTAGCTGTATTCTTCGATATCGAAAAGGCCTATGACACAAACTGGAAACATGGCATTCTACGTGACCTGGAGCTTATGGGGCTTAAGGGACACCTCCCCCGTTTTGTGGGGGAATTCCTGAAAGACCGAAAATTTCAGGTTCGAGTGGGCAACTCCGCTTCTGACACTCATGACCAGGAAATGGGTGTACCCCAGGGCAGCATTCTGTCAGTCACCCTGTTCAACATTAAAATAAATAGCATCATAAATGCGCTGTCCCCTGGCATAGACTGCTCTTTGTATGTTGATGACTTTGTCATTTTTACTTATGGGAAAAACATGAACACCTCAGAAAGAAAATTACAGTTATGTTTAAACAAAATTCAGGGTTGGGCAAACGATAATGGTTTTAAATTTTCAGACTCCAAAACAGTTAGTATGCATTTTTTGTAACCTAAGGGGACTCCACCCAGACCCTGAACTATTTATACACAAAAAGAAGATCCCTGTCGTGAAAACTACAAAATAAATTTTTAGGCCTCACCTTAGATTCCAAATTTAATTTTCTCCCCCACATTGAGGAACTTAAGAAGAAATGCCAAAAGTCATTAAACATACTTAGAGTACTCAGCCATACGGACTGGTGAGCTGACAGAGATACCTTGCTTCTGCTTTACCGGAGTCTAATTCGATCCAAGCTAGACTACGGATCCATAATATATGGAGCAGCAAGGAAGTCGTACCTAAAAATACTGGAACCAATACAAAATGCTGCCCTGCGTCTCTGTCTCGGCGCGTTTCGTACATCACCTATCCCAAGTCTCCATGTGGAGGCTGGAGAACTCCCCATGGATATAAGAATGAAAAAGCTTGCAATGCAGTATATAGTCAAGCCAAAATCCAACCCCCACGAACCCTGCTTTCGACTCCATATTTAACCCCACAGAGGTAGAATTATACAATCGAAGGCCTAACGTCATACAGCCGTTGGGCCTTCAAATGAGAGAACCCATCCAAAATTTAACCCCACCCATTGACCAGATCTCTAAAATAGAAACCCCTCAGAATCCTCCTTGGCTAATGAATAAACCCAAATTACATTTATCCCTGCTTAATTTCAAAAAAGAAAATACAGACCCAAGCATACTACAAGTTCACTTTAGGGAACTGCAGGAGAGCTACGGAGATTGTGGCACCATCTACACAGACGGATCCAAAATAAATGAAAAGGTCGCGTGTGCTTGCTTTTTTCGGAAAAAAACAATCTCCCGTAGACTCCCCGATGGCTGCTCCATCTTTACGGCCGAATTGCATGCAATATCGCTTGCACTTATGGCCGTTAAAGCATCAGCAAGGAGGAAATTTATAATCTGCTCCGACTCCAAATCTGGATTGCAAGCTTTGGGGCGGATGAAGACTGACATTCCATTGGTACATAAGAGCCTGAAGCTGTTGGACCAAATAACAACCGAGATTGGTACATAAGAGCCTGAAGCTGTTGGACCAAATAACAACCGAGACGTCATAGCTTCGCCAAATCTCCGCAACTCACTGGACTCATCCAGCTAACAACGCTGCCCACGGCAGATCAGCTTTGCCCGCAGCCCACTTGTGCCCACGGTAGCCGGCTACCCGCCCTACTGTGCCCACTACAGATATTACAATTTGGACTAAGACTCCACTAGAAATGTATTACCGGCAACCCTCTACCCGCTAGAGCGCCACCTCCAGCTGCAAGACCTCCAGCCCCCTCCCCTGCCAGCTGCTACACCAGCAGGACAACCAGCTAAGTGCAGAGGACGAAAACGACATACTCTCTAATTAAGTGCTTAGTATGATGCAATATTGCTAATGAGTGTGACAAGTCAAAAACTCGCTGTCAGAGTCACTCTATATTATCACAGCATTAATTATTATTTTTCATTATTTATTTATTTTATTTTAATTATTTCCCCATCCAACCCCTAAATCATTCACCCGCCACACCTTTTCCTCTCTACCAGGCTAGACTTAGTCCACCACCTTGGAGAAAATTAGGCCAGTCCTTTCATTTATCTTCCCTTGACCGGGGCAAAGATACGCTTAGACCTTGATCTTATCGACAGGATGTCTGACAGCCGCGGTTGACACCACCTTGGTTTGAATGCAAGCTAATCCTCCCCCCCCCCTTTCCTCACGTCTCTCTTTGATCTAAGAGATTACCCTGGTCAACACACCGCGTGATACTCCAAGGTGCGGCTCTTGTCGGATTTCACCCACGTGTAAGATAATTCTTAGCCTAGGACATTTCCGGTGTCCGCCCACACTTTTCAGGCATATATATATAGTAAACCAACTCAAATCACCCTCTCTTTCTCATTCGAGCTGAGCTATCGAGTCTGGACTATATCACTCATTCTTTCTCCTAGAGGAATACCTGGTGGTAAGCCGAACTTAATCACAAGTTCCATCTCAATTACTCTGTGTATATTTCCATTGGATTTTATCATGTGTATTTTGCTTAGTTCATTTATATTTAATTAGTGCATTGTGTATTTCTCACTGGCGTAAGTAGAAAACATAAACATGTTCTATGTATTTATTTGTATACTGCATTACCCTGTTAATGCTACGTTGCTCAATTGATAGTTGATGCAACCATGTATATATTTGTACATCTTATTTTATTTCATTTATCTCGGTTGGCCGCCTTGATAATCTTACTAGCGCACTGATACTGCGTCTAGAAGAGAGATACGAGTTATCTCCCCTGTAACGAATTATCTCCCCTTTACTCATGTTACTCTAATGAGAGTTGCGACGCTTGAAGGGACATTCAAGCACGCTCCATTGTTCTCGACCCACGGTCATATGTAAACAAACCATCTGGATCACTGACCACCGCCCAACTCACCCCCCCCCCTTTTCTTTCTTTACCCACCTGTGTTGTTTATTTGAGATTATTATTTCCCCTTCTATGTACATTTTTATATTATTACGTTCTCCTTCCTGTACATTTTTATATTGCTACTATCTGCCATCTATTTTCCCAAATCCCATTTGTCAACATCTCCTCATTGTGCTCTAAAGCAATTTCACCAGTCTGACGAATGTACCTCAGTCGAGGGCATCGATAAGATGCATGAGAGACATGTCCTAACTTGTCTTTATTTATCCGCAGCCTCCCTCAGGTGTCTGCCTATTTATCGGATTACTTACCTGCCTATTTAGGTGCTTAGTGCTATTCAGCACTGTATTTGCTATCAAGAATCACCTACTATCTATGTGCTTAGTGCTATTCAGCACTGCACTTGCCTACTGAGATCTACTCAACTCTACCACTTGGCGCTATCGGCATTGCCCGCCTATTCGACAGCCCACCTGTCAAGCTATTAGGTGCGACGTCCCTATAGACCAGATCTGTGTGAGACGTCATAGCTACGCCAACCCTCTGCAACTCACTGGACATATCCTGTCAACCACGCTGCCTACGGCAGATCAGCTCTGCCTGCAGTAACCTTGTGCCCACGGCATCCGGCCACCCGCCATACTGTGCCCACTACAGATACTAGAACTTGGGACTGAGACTCCACAAGAACTATATCGCCGGCGTCCCTCTATCCGCTAGAGCGCCACCTCCAGCTGCAGAACCTCAAGCCAGGACACAGCCAGCTGCGACATCAACAGGACAACCAGCTAAGTCAGAGGACAAAGTGACATATTCTCTTATTATGTGCAAGAGTGATGATTAAACATAGAATATACTAGAGATAGATGCAAACCCTCCCCCTTTTTATCCTTATATGTATATTTATGTAAATAAATATTCTTTATTTTAACTTTTGTATCTATCTTTCATTGCTTCGTCTCGTTGCGTGTCTGCTCCCGATTCATATGCTGATAAGTGGGGGTGTGATAGCCTTAAAAATAATCATCCCCTAGACATAAAACGTGCCAAACACACGTCACATTTCCCCACCTGTCACAATGAGATAGATGCAAATCCCCTCCCCTATTTTATACTACTTTGTATATTTATGTAAATAAATATTCTTTAATTTTTCAACATTTGTATCTTTCTCCATTGTTTGTCTCGTTGCGTGTCTGCTCCCGATTTATCTCTGATGGACCAGTGTGTGACAACTCAAAAATAATCATCCCCTAGACATCTAACAAGCCACTCACACACGTCACACATGAGGTCCGTCACAGGCATCCATGTCATTGCAACTCTTATTATGCGTAATTCATTTTGTCGGAATACATGTCCAAGAAACCTCATGAGACTCTCTGTCACAACCTTACCAAGGGGTCGACTCCCAGTTTGGCTTAGGATTTCTTTGATTTAGACCCGATCTCTATAACTGACTCCTAAAATCAGTCTTAGCCATCTCAGTTGAGCCACATTTAGTCTTTTTCAATTTCGGCAGACGACTATTCACTGCACTTTATTAATGGAGTCCAACCACTGGTACAAATTTAAATTTTGTAACCTTGGCTACGCTCTTGGAATTAGGTGACTGTAGTTTGCTTTATATTTTATATCGAAATGGGAAGTTTTACCGTCAAAATCATCTATTGTGGGGATTAAGACTAAAAAATCTCCGAGTTGTTTTTTTTTAAGAAATTCAAAACCCCATTTAGCTACGCTCATAGAATTAGGTGACTTTAGTTTGCTTTAGAATAAAATTGAAAAAGGGATTTTCAACCTCAAAACTCTCTGTAGGGGATTTTAAACTCAAAACCATCTGGAGTGCTTTTAAACTAAAAAAAAAAGCCATCTGGAGGATGGGGGTTTAAATTCAAAACCCCCCTTTGGCTTGGCTAAGCTCAAAGAATTTAGTGTGTAATTTACATTTTTTTTTATATTGAAGATGTATTTTTTAGCATCAAAGCCCAATGAAGGGGGGTTTAAACTCAAAACCCTCTTTAGCTACGATCATAGCATTTTGAGTGTGTAATTTGCTTTTTTTATTTGTTTTTAGCTTCAAACCCCGCTGAAATGGGGTTTAAACTTAAAATCCATTTGGTTACGCTAATAGAATTTGGAGTGTGTAATTTGCTTTTTTTTTATATTAAAGAGGTATTTTTTTAGCTTTACGTTACGCTTATAGCATTTTCAGTGTGTAATTTGCTTTTTATTTTGAAGAGTGGGTTTTATAGTAAATTTGGGAGGGGGTTTTAAACTCGAAATCTTCATAAGTATCCTCTTGGAATTTGAGAATTGTCGTTTGCATTATTATTATTTTTTGTTTTATAGAAGAGGGGAATTTAACTGCAACCCCCCCCCCCCCCTGGAAGGTGTTTTAAACTCAAAACCCCCTTGGCTGCGCTCGGGCAAGTGATGGTTTAGTATAAAAATCTCACCTAAAATAAACAAAATCAAAGAAAACAAGATTACAAAGAGAGTTTGTGTTACACAAACTCAGAGGCGGCCCCCGTCGAAGTCGGATCCCTGTCGGATCTGCATATTCGCAAATAATATTCAAGAAGTGATTTAATTTTGATGTAAAATGTTTTACATGTTTCGGATGTTCCTTCAGAGTTGAAGATAATTACTTCCTAGTCCAAACCTCCCGCAGAACGACGGGGGATGGGAGCGGGCAGGGTTTGAACCCTGGACCATCCATAAATCTGAACGACAGTCTAGCGCGAAAACCGCACGACCAGGCAGCCATCCGATGGTCAAAAGTAATAATGTTTCAAAGATTCATTTGCCGTAAATTTAAATTTAAATTAAATAAAAAAAATAGATTAGTTTTAGTATATTAAAACATTACAATATTGATCAAAACGTTTGGAAATGAAAATCTACACTTTTTTTTTACACTTTAAGTTTAGAAATTGAAATTCAACATCTTAATCTAGTCTATTTTAGTCTAAACTAGATCTACAAATTCTAGATATAGACTCTAAAATAATTTTAATTAGAATATAAATCCAGATCTAGATATACTGTAATAAAAATCTAGATCTAGTTTAAAAAATCTAGATTAGATCTAAATCAAGATATCATTCCTTTTTTAAACGCGAGTCACATAACGAGGCTTAATAAACATTACTATACCGAGTTCTTTTTTCATTTCATTTGAAGAATTAATTCCATATAACGTCAGAGGAAAAAAAACCACACTACGTCACACGGCCTAGCTAGACTAAAAATCGCCTTCATCGATACGAGCCATTTATCCGAGTGTTCATTGACTTTGGTGCACCGAGTGCGTTCTTTAAGCATTTCATTTAAAGAATTCATTCCATATGACGTCAAAGGAAAAAAAAACACTACGTCACACGGCCTAGCTAGACTAAAAATCGCCTTCATCGATACGAGCCATTTATACGAGTGTTCATTGACTTTGGTGCACCGAGTGCGTTCTTTAAGCATTTCATTTAAAGAATTCATTCCATATGACGTCAAAGGAAAAAAAAACACTACGTCACACGGCCTAGCTAGAATAAAAATCGCCTTCATCATTACGAGCCATTTATTGAGTGTTCATAGACATTGGTGCACCGAGTGCGTTCTTTTAGCATTTCTTTTAAAGAATTCATTCCATATGACGTCAAAGGAAAAAAAAACACTACGTCACACGGCTTAGTTAGACTAAAATATGTTTTTATTAATACAAGCAATTTTTCGAGGGTTAATAGACAATGGTGCACCGAGTGCGTTCTTTTAACATTACATTTAAAGAGTCCATTCATATGACGTCAAAGAAAAAAAATTCCATTACCTCACAATAGGCTAGTACCGGTATTATAAAAAAATGTCTTTATTTACACGAGATATTTAACGAGGGTTCATAGACATTGGTGCACTGAGTTCTAATAGAATTTATTTAAAAAGGATCAAAGCCGCATTGTTTTTTGCGTTTTGTCTGTCAGTCGGTCTGTCCGTCATCTTGATATAAAAAAACAACAACTAAAAGTTATTAAAAATTGATTAACCTTTATTCTACGTTTCCAAACATCGCAATAATTTTTAGGTATGAACACAATTGAAAAGTTTATATAATAGATTGTTCCGGATGTTTGTATAAGTAGTAAATGAAAAAGAGAATTTCAGATAAATGAAATACCGTTAATTAAATTTTTTGAATGGTCTCGTATAAAAATTAGATGTACTACAGCCATGTGGAGAGATTTTCATACCTTACTTTGGTGTTTGGATTCTGTTTTCCTTAAAAATCGGAACATAATATTAACGATAATTAGATTTTTTAATGTTTTAGGTAGAAAGTTAAATGTACTGTAAGAGAGTAGTGAGTTAAAATATTTTTCATAAAAATCCGTAAAAACATTATTTCGTAAATGAGAAGATTATTTGTTTATTAATTAGAAGAGGGAGTTCAAACAATTATTTGGCGTTAGTAGATTTTAAAATAAATTCGGAAATTTCTGGCGTCGATTTATAAGAAACAAAATCCGGAACTTTCTTTATCGATTACAAAACTTCTATGTTATGTTTTAGGAAAAAAATTAAATGTCTAAAAAGTAATTTTCAGTAATCAATTCTAGTAAATTACTTTTTTTTAAAGCCCTGAACAACCTATTGTCGATATTTTTAAAATTTGTTTAAAGCTGAAAATACGGAACAATTTGATATTGATAACCAAATTATAGTGACGCATTGTCAAATAATATAAGTATAATATTAGTAAATTATGCGATTTCAAACAATCATTAGGCATAATTCATGTTTTATAAAACAATTTCCGGAACATTTTTACACTTAATGAAATATAAGTCAGTATAGAGATTTTGATTTAGCATTAATATGATATTTACATAAAAAACGGAACAACATATTATTGATAATGTGTTTTTGCAACGTTTAAGCATGGAAATTGAATGTAATATAAATTAGAAGAGCAAACAAACATTTGTTGGGGTTGATTAGTTTTGCACAAAAAAATCCGGAACAATCAATTTTTAGATACTTAAAACTATTGAGATGTTACGGGAGGAACATTAAAGTGTAAATCAGATTTTCAATAGCTTTTAGAGTTCTAGTTTTTTTTTAATCTAATCGTGACGGACAGACCGACCAACAGACAAAACGCACAAAAATAATCTTCTTTTATTCGGATGGGGGCACTAAAGAAAAAATAAATAAAATCTGATTTTTTAAAAAAGTTTAAGGAATTGGTTTAGCACCTGGTCATGTAGCGACGTTACGCTACTGCACGAAAATCGCTGCATAAAAAGTCCATTAAAATAAATGTGCGTGATATTTACATACAAAATGCATTATTAGCCTTTATAAACAAACAGATATGTTTTCTTTTAATTTTAGCAGCTAGTTGACCAGAAAAAACATCTTTAACTATTATTTATATTTGTTGTAAACCTTTCCTGTACATTTTAAAAATATATTTGACTTAGTGATACTGAAAATACACACAAATTGTCTAACTTTGTTAGCATATTGTAACATTGCCTCCCTTACATTTACGTAATTGTTTTAGAATTGGTGTATTTTTATGAAAAAATCGCTTGCATAATTAATTTTATAAATTAAACGGTTCGCTTTTAGAAAACCAAAAGAAGCCGTTGCACCTAAACTTTTCAAGCCGCATTTAATGATGAAATAATATTTTTCATATTTCTTCTAGTTTTCGAGATCTGAGTGTGACAGACGGACAGACGGACATTTTGCACAAACCTAATAGCGGCTTTTTCCCCTTACGGGGGCCGCTAAAAATCAGTCACTAAAGTCTGTCTCGCCCTCTGCGGGGGGGATTTCATTTGGGGGGTGGGGTCTGAACCCCCCCCCCCCCGCCTACGCCCATGATGTAATACATTGCGAAGTATGTAATACATAGCCCAGCTGTTTAATGTTAACATCTGCCAGTCTGAGGGAAAACAAATAGAAATGACAAAATGCGTGTTACAAAGGCCAATAACTCATGGGAAACGATTGCTTCTTTTCTACAGGGAAAAAATGTATTTGTCCCTACACTGTGTTGCTTGAAAAGAAATGGTGACAAACATAGAGTCGTAACAGAAACATAATTCAGACTAGAACAATGCATCTAAAAGGCATGGTGGTTAATGGATAAAGCGTTTGACTTCCTTACAGAGTGTGTCTCGTGTTCGAATCCCGCTAAGATTTAGAACTTCTGGATTGTCAGGACGCTCCAAAGTACACCTTTCTCTAATGGGTACCTGACATACGTTGGTCACGTAAAGCAGGTTGGTCGTTGTGCTGGCCACACGACACCCGTGTTAAACATCAGCCATAGAAACGGATGAGCATCTGTCGCTATTGATCGCAAGGGATGTGTAAGTCTTTATTTTCACGAGTGTTGTTCTTTGTATTACGTTGATACCTCTTCTGGTAGGAGGGTGTTCTTTGTATTACGTTGATACCTCTTCTGGTAGGAGGGTGTTCTTTGTATTACGTTGATACCTCTTCTGGTAGGAGGGTGTTCTTTGTATTATGTTGATACCTCTTCTGGTAGGAGGGTGTTCTTTGTATTATGTTGATACCTCTTCTGGTAGGAGGGTGTTCTTTGTATTATGTTGATACCTCTTCTGGTATGAGGATGTTCTTTGTATTATGTTGATACCTCTTCTGGTATGAGGGTGTTCTTTGTATTATGTTGATACCTCTTCTGGTATGAGGGCGTTCTTTGTGTATTAATTAAATATCTTTATTCACGCCAAATTTGTTGTTGCACATGTCTATCATAGTTACTGAGTAATATCACCACAACATATAGACTCAAATAAACTACACACTAGGTAGCAGACGATAGTTTAATTATGATAAAAAAACGGTTCACAATATATTGGCAACATCAGCCATCAATAAATTGAATACATCACATGGAATTAAGTTCACAGAAATAAATTATAATCACAGGAAAATATCAAATACATAATTAGTAAAGCTTTATATTCTACAGACCTAACACTTCTGTCTTCTGTAATACTCAAGGCGTCGACTGATTCTTGACCATGTGGTCAGCTCTCAAAAACGAGAATTTCTTTTTTCCCACACTACAACTGTGGCCCCTTAATTCCCCCGTGCAACATCATACTCTCCATAAACAAGCATATCTTGTGCTCTAACCATTACATGCTAATAACTATCAAACAATGATGTGACAGGCTGGTAGGGATACATTGATTTCTACACAATCACATACACACACATATAGATATATTTATATACATACATAAACATTTACATATTGTTGTAAACCTGGTGGTGACACAGATGGGGGTAGTGCAGGTGTTTTTAGCCTACCCAAATCGCCACAGTCCAGCGCAGGACGAGCGGTCAACCGAGACCAGTGACAGTACACGCCAGTTCGGCAAGGACCAGTGTAGTAAATATTACGCACGCAATTCACGGGCGAAAGTGATCAACTGGAGTGGTCAAGAAGGTTCGAGTAGGCCAGTAGAGACACTATATAAGAGCGAGTGTGTCATAAAGACGAGACTTCACGTGACCTCGCAATGTGACCAGTAGGAGGCGAGAACCAGCACGGTGTGTGAAGTCAGGCGGAGCATGACTAGGTTTTTGTAAAGACAGTGTTAATGTTGTTGCCAATTGCGATGTATTTGAAATTAAACTGACTGATACTTTGGAGCCCTGAGTTGTGAGGTTCTTTAAGTTCGTTGTGTCGTGTGGTGCAGTTTGAAGAGAGCTTGGATAGTAGGAGAGATCGTAACAATATATATATATTTTTTTATCTTCCAACCCGCTGGCGTGGGGTTTAAACTCAAAACCACTTTTCTTCGCTCATAGAATGTAGTGTGTAATTTGTTGTTTTTTTTTTAATTGAAGATGTAATTTTTAGTTTAAACTTAAAACTGAGTCAAAACGCTAAGCTAATAACATTTTGAGTGCATAATTTGCTTTTTTTTTATATTGAAGAGGGAATTTATCGTAAATTTTTGAGGGTGTTTTAAAATCAAAATCTTCCTTAACTATTGGAATTTGGGGATTGTCGCTTGCATTTATTTGTTTTGTTTTATAGAAGAGAGGGGATTTAACTACAAAAACCCCTGGAAGGGGTTTTGAAGGGTTTGGTAGGGGGGTTTAAACTCAAAACCCCCTGGTAGGGGTTTTTAAACTCACCCCCCGTAGGCGTTTTTAAACTCAA
Source organism: Biomphalaria glabrata (assembly GCF_947242115.1). Classification (NCBI taxonomy): domain Eukaryota; kingdom Metazoa; phylum Mollusca; class Gastropoda; family Planorbidae; genus Biomphalaria; species Biomphalaria glabrata. The sequence continues at coordinate 25,350,026 of NC_074712.1, forward strand.
AACCCCCTGGTAGGGGTTTTAAACTCAAAACCCTCTTGGCTGCGCTGGGGCAAGTGATGGTTTAGTATTAAAATCTCACCTAAAATAAACAAAATCAAAGCAAAAAATCAGTCACTGAACCCCGACCCCCCCTGGCTACGCCCATGCTCCAGATATATTTTAGTTTAAAACCCCCCAACAGATGATTTTGACGATAAAACTTCCCTTTTCGATATAACATCTAAAGCAAAATAGTCACCTAATTACAAAATCGTAGTCAAGAGAAGTTACACATGTCTACCAGTGGCTGGGGCCCATTAATAAAGTGCAATGAAATTTAAAAGCACTAAATGTGGCTCTACAAAGATGGCTAAGACGGATTTTAGAGATCGGGTCTAACTTAAGGAAATCCTATGCCGAATTGGGAGTTGACCCCTTAGTAATGTTGTAACAGAGCGTCGCATGAGGTTTGCGGGACATGTTCTCCGACAAAATGAATTACGCATAATAAGAGTTGCGATGACATCCTAGTACAATTTGGCGCCACACTTTCATGGAGGTGTTCAGAGCAGGTGGGAAGAGGCTTCGGACATTGCCAGTGACAGATTTTTGTGGAAACAGCTTGCCAGCAAATGCGCCGAACGGCGCGGGAGGGTCTTAGTCAGTAAAATAGCAAATTAGGTTTTTGAAATAAGACTTTTTAATAGCAAAATAATGCACTGTTGGTACCTCAGAATATGCATTTAGTTAGCTTTTAATACCAGAAATAGTGCTTGGCTCCACCCCGCGTTAGGGGCGCTCTCAGCGCTCCCCTAGACCCATTGCTGGCAAGGGCGAGGAGTCTACAATTTTTCCACTAACTCCAGGAAGATCCTATTCTAGGGCACAATAAACGTCTTCCGAAAGAATGAAGGGTCAGAATGTAATAATTAATAATTATGTTTACACACACATCCATCCATAGAAACAATTTTTTATCGGGGGGGGGGGGAGGCGGGGCGGGGGGGGGGGGGAGAATAAATCCCCCCAAACCCCCCCTTAAAAAAATCCTGGCTACGCCCATGATATATATACATCTTGTTAGACGATCTTTTCCTTGTTGATTTGTGATTTAAATAAGTGATTTTATCATATTGGTCTAACTTCATTCATTTGACCTCATTGATTTGACTTCATCAATATCAACTCATTGATTTGTTATTTCTATAAAAAAAAATATCATCCTATGACGTTAAAACAAAATGATGTACAAGTGAGATTTTCATTGAGCCAAGTGAGAATATTACATTGAAAACCATGTCAACTTCTAAAAAAGGCATTAAAATCATAAACACGTAACTAATACAAACATTTTCTTGCAGTCCGAAGGTCTAGATGTAGTATGTCAGTAAGCAGACTTATCTAGAGTTTGTTAAAGACGATCTTTTCTAGGGGATCGATTTTCGCTCTGACATCTGTCTTCAAGCTCTTTTGTCATAATTGAGATTCTCGATCAGGGGTACCCAAACAAAAGCGCGTATCAAAATTACATGTGGCATACCATATCCACCAAGAAAAACAAAGCATGTTTGCTCGCAAAAAAAATCATAATAACCAATTTCTAGAAAAAGTACAACAGGAATTTAACTCACGACGCCAATTAACAATTATACTAGAACATGCATAACTCATGCAGCAGTCTGATTATTCAATAATTCTTTTATTCAAGGAGTAAACAAGTAAAGTATTTTAAAAAAAAATACATTCTAAAAAAGTCATAATAAAAAGTGCTCTGATCAACCAGAGCACTTTTTATTATTTTGCTCCTTATAACTAGAGAATGATAAATTTAAACAAATGAATATTTGTTTACCCCGCCCAGATTCCCCCAACCAAACGAAAAAAAGAATCCTGGTGAAGCGAATGTAGATTCTTATATTAGGCACACCGTATTCGGGAACTAGGTCAAATTTTTATTTTATTTTTTTATTTGGTGACGGTTTAACTTACAAAAAAACTGAAAGCAGATTCTTATTCTGCAACTAAAGGACTATAAAATAGCTGTGATTCTTTGAATTACCACTCATTGTCAAGATTTTATTTTCAAACAAATCAGGTCACTTCATGCTCCTATAATAAACGCAGTTTTTGTGCTTTCTCCTTTAGCGCACGTCGAGCACCGTTAAGAAACACCACTATGTTATTGCTAATAAATTATATGTGTTAATTAAAAATTATATAGATTGTATTAAAAGAAGTAGATTCACTTCTGCAATATGTATTTATAGTATATTCTCTCTCTCTCTCTCTCTCTCTCTCTCTCTCTATATATATATATATATATATATATATATATATATATATATATATATATATATATCGTTTATAGTTTATTTATTTATATATGCCTACCTATATAATCTATGTGTAGAAACAGACAGAAATAAATCTATATAAATTATAGATCTATAAATTAATTATTATAATTAAACAAACATGATATTTTCAACTAGGCTACATGTATTCTCTGTCTCTTTCTTTTAATTCCCATCCAAGGACCCTCTTCTTTTCATATTTAGGATGTTCGTTTTGTTACACCTTAACATCCCCTCCCTCCCATAGATGCTTATAATTCTTTTCATGACTCTCTCCCCCTTCCCTCCACTGCCTGTATGATAGGTTGTGACACTACACGCTTAGTGTATACCTCTCCTCACCACCAGCGCTCGCCTGGCGTGATCACCTGCAGTGGGCATGGTCTCTGGCTTCAAATTAGCAGCCCGCACTTTTTCTTTCATTCATAAATTATATATTCTAGATATCTCGATCTAGGTCACTTTAATTCATTGAAAAAATCATAGATTTATTAATCCCAATAATATTTCTTAATACGATTTTGCCTTGTGCACTATAGAAGAATGTGTTAAATTCATTATTATTGTTGAAACACCTCCTTTTTTAATTTTTTTAAACAGCTAACAGTATGAATGTGATTGGAATGTCTTTCTAAAGATGTTTGAAAGCTTATTTTGATATATTCACCAGCCTACAATTAAACATACTAATAATATAGCCTTCATCCCTTATATGGGTATGAATTGCCGGGGGAGGTTAAAACAATAGCTTTACATACTTGGTAACCGAGAATCTAAAAAACTGCCAGCTGCTTTGGAAAAGCGGAACAAAAATACAGGAACTTATCTAAAATTGGACATGCACTGTCCCAAAACGTTGTTTTTAGCTCCAAACATAAAAACAAATTAATAATACACAAAAATGCGACGTGTTTCTTAAATGAGAATTCGATGAGCTGTGCCTAATATAAGAAGCTACTAGATAGTCCTATAGATCTATACTATGAAGACAGTGCGCAAAATGTTCTAGTCATTTATTGAACATAAAAACAAATTAATAATACACAAAAATGCGACGTGTTTCTTAAATGAGAATTCGATGAGCTGTGCCTAATATAAGAAGCTAATAGATAGTCCTATAGATCTATACTATGAAGACAGTGCGCAAAATGTTCTAGTCATTTATTGAACTAGTACTAAGCGACCGAGCCTCGCTTGGCTGAATGATTTGTTAAGGAAAGCTATTTATCCAACTTATTTTAGAAACAATTTTTAATGACGTAATTGAACGATCGGGAAACGACTACCAATCTACAACATTATAATCATCTACTGTTAGTTCTAAAAGGCAGTGTACATGTAAAATGCGCACTTTTCACGGACACAAAAACATTGAGTTAGTTTTCTAAAGAAGGTTTCATCAATTCTTTTTTTGTTTTAAAAACGTCGCATCAGTAAAGTCTAAAGATAAATTTAAAATTTCTTTTAAAGTTTCGATATATAACTACAGAAGATTTAACACACTAGAGAAGATTGTATATTTTGTTTGTTTTGATTTAGAGCGGCGACCTTATAAATGGGATTAATTCAGCTTATACCACCATTTCAGTCAAGTACAATTTCTTTTCCTTGTTAGAGATACCAAACAAAATAATTATCAATATTTGGTTATTTTTTTTATTGATTATTATATTGTCACGTAAAAGGAATAATTGTGCAATATTTCAGCTTGATATGAGATTGTGTTTACTAACTTTTTACCAGACAGACCTACAGACAGAGTGAGTTTGTATTTTGTAAGTTTTGTAAAAATGAACATTTGTGTATGTATATAAAGGCTCTCTCTATGTGTGTGTGTTTCAGGTTGTTGCTGTGTTTCTGAGTTCTTTCACACTTGTAGCAATGAGTGTTGACAGGTATGTGGCTATTGTAAAACCGATGAGACCCAGGTTGTCCAAGCGTGCTTTTGTGGTAACAATGATCATCATCTGGCTACTGTCTCTTTCCGCTCCGTTACCTACAGCCATTCTATCAAAAATTATAGTTCAGCCATCTGGATTAGGATTATGTCTAGAAGATTTTGAAAATAATCACAACAAATATATCTACAGGTAAGGCATAAAACGTATCAAATATAATTTTCAGATGATTGGTATCTCTTGTCCAGAAAAGAGTTTCATTTTCATTTAGACCCTCATTTATTTGAATTTAAACGCCAGCCTTTTGTTTCTTTATTGCTTTGACAAGTTAAAATGTATATTTCAAGTAGCTTTGCCAAACGGATACATTTGTTGCTTTGTTCCCCGATTTAACAAATCATGTTCTGCTAAAGGTGAAGGAAAAAAGGTTTGGCTTAATGGAAGCGTGTTTTATAACGATTTCCCACTGTCAGGTTTAGGATTCTTTAGGTTGTTCAATAGCTGAACAAAATTAAGGTCCCTAGGTTCAGCCTGACAAGAACATCGTTCCCACCCAGTCGTACATAGAGTAACCAACTAGGTGGATGAAGTTAAGTGACACAATTATGACTTTAATTGTATGATACTGATATATGTATATGTGCAATTAGAATGACAGAATGATGAATAGATAATAAATATAATATATATATATAGATAGATATGTATTCAATAATTACACATAAACACCTTGCTACTGCTACCAAATTGTCACCATGGTTTCATAGAAAACCAGACGCTGACCGATTGACGTCACAATACTGTCAACATCGGCAATGATAGAGTGAGGCCTCAACTGATCCCCAACGGGCACCAACTGCTGTGTAACGGCCACTGACACTCAACGCCGTCAATAATCGCCAATCTGACAAAGACACTCAAGACTGTAATAGATACTTCCGAGAAGATAAACGACGCCGACACTGGCAAAGAATCGAGCTCAGTAAATACAACTCCAACACGGGCACCCTATAAACGAAATAAACACAAAACTCAACTTCTACTTCAAAACTAAAAATAGTGACAACCTCCATATAATAAGAAACATCACAAACGAAGTAATTCACCCTTAACAGGGGTCCAAAAATCCTACAAAATAATAAGTCCAAGGAAATAATACTTGTTTACACAGACTAATGATCTTTTTACGACCCAACACACCGTCCTTTTCAACCAAATTCTGAGGCTGAACTGCCTCATGACAAAAAATGACCAATAAATGTCACCAGACTTTGTAACGTAGCAAACAATTCAAAACAACAATACAAGGCACTCTAGCCCCGTACAAGGATTAGGCCTACGAGTAGCGGAAAAAAAAACTTAACAGAGTTGGAAGAAAGCAAAACACACATGTCTAAACTACGCGACATCCACACATACTCTTTGCCCTTAATTCTAGTAGTCCTCATTTTCATGCCTCGCAGAGTTGAATAACAGGCTGAAGGCTAAATGTTTGGAGGTCAAAACTCTTCTTTTCTTTCTACAACCTGGACAACATAACTCTCCCCTACATACAGTTTTAGTTAATGAATTATAGTATCCATTACAAGTACACGCAATAACTCAGAAAAAAAACAAGTTTACAAATAGAGTTATGATATAACATAAACTCAGAGGGTTACTAGACATTGTCGCTGCGAGTTCTTATAGCATTTCATTCAAAAAAATCAGTCTGAATGATGTTAAGGAAAAAACTTTCCACTACGTCCTGGATTTTAAATACATATATATATATATATATATATATATATATATATATATATATATATATATATATATATATATATATATATATATATGTCGCTATTACATTAAAGGCTTTAGGAACTCGAGTGCAATGATAAGTCACCGTCGTCAACACGCTCGTGTCCAACAAAGACTATTTAATCTTACTAAGCTGAGGGACGTAGTGGAAAGTTTTTTTTCTTAACTAAAACTGTATGTAGGGGAGAGTTATGTTGTCCAGGTTTTAGAAAAAAAAGAAGAGTTTTGACACCTCCAAAAATATAGCCTATCATGGGCGTAGCCAGAATGTTTTTCGGGGGGGGGGGGAACCGCCATATATATATATATATATATATATATATATATATATATATATATATATATATATATATATATATATATATATATATATTATATATATATATATATATAAGTGTGTGTGTGTGTACATAGTTAATCTTTAGTGCATTCTGACCCTTCATCCTTTCGTTTATTGTACCCTAGAATAGGTTCTTCCTGGAGTTAGTGGAAAAATTGTAGATTCACCGCACTTACCAGTAAGGGGATCTGGGGGAGACACCATGTCCGGTATTGAAAGCCAACAAAATGCATATTCTGAGGTATCTACAGTGAATTATCCTGCAAATAAAAAGTTTTATTTCAAAAACCTAATCTACTATTCTTACTTACTTAGATCTTCAGGTGCCGTTCGGCGCATTGGGCGGCAAGCTGAATCTGTCATTGGCAATGTCTAAAGCCTCTTCCCACCTGCTCTGAGGTCTTCCATGAAAGTGTGGCGACAAGTTATACTAGAATTTCCCTGTTTGCGCTTTCCTAGTAATAACCTCTATGTCATCGCAACTCTTATTATGCGTAATTTATTTTGTCGGAGAACATGTCCCGCAAACCTCATGCGACGCTCTGTCACGACCTTACTAAGGGGTCGACTCCCAGTTCGGCATAGGATTTCTTTGATTGAGACCCGATCTCTATAACTGACTCCTAAAATCCGTCTTAGCCATCTTTGTTGAGCCGAATTGAGTCTTTTTTAATTTCGTCAGATGACTATTCACTGCACTTTATTAATGGAGTTCAGTCACTGGTAGAAATTTGTAACCTCTCTTGGCTACGCTTTGAAATTAGGTGACTAAGACTAAGACTAAGACTGTTTTATTGATCCTTACGGAAATTTATTGTGATTACAAGGACTCTTTTGTCATATAAAGACAACACAACAGAAAAATATACATAAATACAACAGACACAACAGAAAGAGTTCATTCAGCGACTACACACAGGTATCTTTGTGCATTTCACGTTCCCTGATGAATGAGTGGTGTTGATATAGTCTGACCGAGTGAGGTACGAACGAGTTTTTGTACCGATCCGTTCTTGTTTTGATTGACAGCAGTCGCCCACTTCGCGACGACCTGACGTAGTTCTGATGGAGCGGGTGGCCGTTGTCTTCCAAGATTTTTTCGATTTTTCTTAGGCACTTTTGTTCCTTTAAATGTGGTAATGTTGTGAGTGTAATTTTTGATGCTTTTTTATGATGTTTTCTAGACATCGCAACAGTTTAGATGAGGCGTTGCCTTGCCAACAAGTTATTCCGTATATTAGTAGATTTTGTATAGTCGCGCCGTAAAAAGTCTCAAGGATCTTCTTGTTTAGTTTAAAGCTATTGAGTTTGTATAGAAAAAAAAAGTTTGCTTTAGATTTTATATCGAAAAGGGAAGTTTTATCGTCAAAATCATCTTTTGGGGGGTTTTAAACTAAAAAATCTCTGTAATTTTTTTTAACAAATTTAAACCCTCCTTAGCTACGCTCATATAATTTGGTGAATTAAGTTTGCTTTAGAATAATATTGAAGAGACAGGTTTTCAGCCTCAAAACTCTCTGTAGGGGGATTTAAAACTCAAAACCATCTGAAGGGGTTTTAAACTTTAAAAAAAAGCCCTCTGGAGGAAAGGATTTTAAACTCAAACCTCCCCCCCCCCCTTTGCTTGGCTTCGCTCATAGAATTTTGAGTGAGTAATTTGTTTGTTTTTTTGGTTTTAAAGAGCTTTTTTTAGCTTCAAACCCCGCTGAAGGGGGATTTAAACACAAAACGCCCTTTGACTACTCTCAGAATTTTATGTGTGTAATTTTTTTTTTTTATATTGAAGAGGTATTTTTTTTAGCTTCAAACCCCGCTGGAGGAGGGGGGTTTAAAGTCAAAACCCTCTTTGGCTACACTCATATAATTTTGACTTTTATTTGCTCTTTTTAGCGGCCCCCGTAAGGGAAAAAACCGCTATTAGGTTTGTGCAAAATGTCCGCCTGTCTGTCTGTCTGTCCGTCTGTCTGTCTGTCTGTCCGTCTGTCACACTCAGATCTCGAAAACTAGAAGAGATATGAAAAATATTATTTCACCATTAAATGCGGCTTGAAAAGTTTAGGTGCAACGGCTACTTTTGGTTTTCTAAAAGCAAACCCTTTAATTTATAAAATTAATTATGCAAGCGATTTTTTCATAAAAATACACCAATTCTAAAACAATTACGTAAATGTAAGGGAGGCAATGTTACAATATGCTAACAAAGATCGACTATTTGTGTGTATTTTCAGTATCACTAAATCAAATATTTTTATAAAATGTATAAGAAATGTTTACAACAAATATAAATAATAGTTAAAGGTGTTTTTTCTGGTCAACTAGCTGCTAACATTAATAGAAAACATTTCTGTTTGTTTATAAAGGCTAATAATGCACTTTGTATGTAAATGTCACGCACATTTTTTAAATAGACTTTTTATGCAGCGACTTTCGTGCAGTAGCGTAACGTCGCAACACCCACAAGTGGCGTACAAATTCCTTAAACTTTTTTAAAAACTCAGATTTTATTTATTTTTATTTTAGTGCCCCTCATCCGAATAAAAGAAGCTTATTTTTGTGCGTTTTGTCTGTTGGTCGGTGTGTCCGTCACGATTAGATTAACAAATAACACTAAAGTAAGGCTATTGCAAATCTGATTTAACCATTAATTTTTCATTCAGGAATATTGCAATATTTTAAAGTATCTTTAATAGATTGTTCCGGATGTTTTGTGAAAAACAAATCAATGCCAGCGAATATTTTTTTTGCTCTTCTAACTTATATTAGATTTCATTTCCATGCTTAAACGTTGCAATAAACACATGATCTTTAATACATTGTTCCGGTTTTTTTAAATGTAAATAGCATATAAATGCTAAATAAAATATCTATACCGATTTATATTTCAATAATTATAAAGTTGTTCCGGATATTGTTTTATAAAAAATAAATTATGTTAAATGATTGTTTTAAATCGCATAATTGACTAATATATTACACTTATATTCTTTGACACTATGTCACTGTAGTTTATTTATCCATATCAACTGTTCCGAATTTTCAACTTAAAATAAATTTACGTCAAATGACTATTTTTTTCAAAAATATCGACAATAGGTTGTTCAGGATTTTAAAATAAGAAAGTAATTTACTAGAAACGATTATTGAAAATCACTTTTTATTTTATTTTACAGTTAATTTTCTTGCCGAAACATAATAAAAGTTGTTTAATCGGTAAGGAATGTTCCGGATTTTGTTTCGAAATGTTTGAAATCCCTCTTCTAATAAATAAAGAAATAAATTTCTCTTTTACGAAAATTGGTTGTTCCGGATTATGAAAAATATTGTAACTCTATTTATGTAAAATCGCACTTCTCTCTGACACTACATTTAACTTTCTAGCTAAAACGTTAGAACATCTTATTATCGTTAATATTATGTTCCGATTTTTAAGGAAAACAACTTCCTAACACCAAAGTATGGTTTGAAAATCTCTCCATAAGGCTATGGTACATCTAATTTTTATAACAGACCATCCCACAAATTTAATTAACGGTATCTCACTATAAATACATAAACATCCGGAACAATCTATTATAGAAACTTAAAACTAATGCAATGTTTCGGAAGGGAAATTAAATGTTCATCAGATTTTCATTAACTTTTAGTCTTTTTTTTCTCGCTATTAACATGACGGACAGACAGACTGACAGACAAAACAAAAAAAGCGTCTTTAATCCCTTTATATATATGTTATATACATATTTAGTTTAACTAACCATCAAATGAAATTCTAAAAGAAATCACTCGGTGCACCAATGTCTATGAGCACTCGACAAGCTTCTCGTATAAATGACATTTTTTTGTCTAACTAGGACGTGTGACGTAATGGAATTTTTTTCCTTTGACGTCATATGGAGTTAATTCTTTAAAATGAAATGCTAAAAGAAATCACTCGGTGCACCAATGTCTATGAACCCTCAACAAGCTGCTCGTATAGATGATATTTTTTAGTCTAACTAGGCCGTGTGACGTATAGGATTTTTTTCCTCTGACGTCATTTGGAATAAATTCTTTAAATGAAATGCTAAAACAACTCGGTATAGTAATGTTTATTAAACCTCGTAATGTGACTCGCATTTTAAAAATACAATAGCTAGATTTAGATCTAATCTAGATTTGTTATACTAGATCTAGATTTTTTACACTAGATCTATTTTTTTTTTACACTAGAGCTAGATTTTTTTAAAACTAGATTTAGATTTAAGTTCTAATTAAAATCATTGTAGAATCTAGATCTAGAATTTCTTGGTCTAGTTTAGAATGTTTGTTGTTTTACATGTTTCGGATGTTCCTTCAGAGTTGTAGTCCAAACCTCCCTCAGGACGCCGGGGATGGGAGCGGGTAGGGTTTGAACCTGGGACCATCGATGAATCCAAACGACAGTCCAGCGCGCAAACCCTACCCGACAGCCATGATTTAGACTAAAAAAAATTTTTACAACGTCAAATGAATCTTTGAAACATTATTACTTTTAACAATCAAAACAAAATCACGTCTTGGATATTTCTTGCGAATATGCGGATCCGACAGGGATCTGTCTCCCAGGGGGGCCGCCTCCGAGTTTGTGTGTCAACACAAACTCTCTTTGTAATCTTTTTTTATATTAAAGTTATTTTTTTAAACTTCAAGCCCGCTTAATGGGGGATTTAAAATAAAAACAAACCCTTTGTCTACTCTCATTAAATTTTGAGTTTGTAATTTGCTTTTTTATATTGAAGAGGTGGTTTTTAGCTGCAAACCCCGCTGGAGGGGGGTTTTAAACATAATACAACTCTTGACTACGCTCATAGATTCTGGTGACTGATGTATGGACAGTCTTATATAGAATTAAAAGAAGGGGTTTTATCGTAAATTAGTTATGCTCTTAAAATTTAGAAATTGTCGTTTACATTTTTTTTTGTTTTATAGCTAAGGGGGATTTAACTGCAAAGCCCCCTGGTAGGGTGTTTTAAACTCAAAATCCCCTTGGCTGCGCTGGGGCAAGTGATGGGTTAGTATTAAAATCTCTCCTAAAATAAAGAAAATTAGCAAAAAATTTCGTTTGAACCCCAAACCCTCCTGGCTATATATATCATGGGCGTAGCCAGGGGGGGGTTTATGGTTCAACCCCCCCCCCCCGAAATGAAATTCCCCCCCGAAGGGGGGGGGGATCGGAATTTAGTGACTGATTTTTTGCTTTGATTTTGTTTATTTCAGGTGAGATTTTAATACTAAACCATCACTTGCCCCAGCACAACCAAAGAGTTTTGAGTTTAAAACCCCCTACCAGGGGGTTTTGAATTTAAAACCCCCTACCAGGGGGGTTTGAGTTTAAAAACTCCTACCAGGGGGGTTCGAGTTTAAAACCCCTACCAGAGGGGTTCGAGTTTAAAAAACCCTACCAGGGGTTTGAGTTTAAAACCCCCTATCAGTTTTTTTTTTCAGTTAACTCCCCCTCTTCTATAAAACAAAACAAAAAAAAATGCAAACGAAAATCCCCTAATTCCAAGAGCACAGTTAAGGAAGATTTTGATTTTAAAACCCCCTATAAAATTTACGATAAACCCCCTCTTCAACATAAAAAAAGCTAATTACGCACTCAAAATGTTATGAGCGTAGCTAAATGGGTTTTGACTCAGTTTTGAGTTTAAATCCCACTTCAGCGGGGTTTGAAGGTAAAAAATACCTCTTAAATAATAAAAACAAAGCAAATTATACACTCAAAATGTTATGAGTGTAGTCAAAGAGGTTTTGAGTTTAAACTCCCCTCCAGTGGAGTTTGAAGCTAAAAAGTACCTCTTTAATATAAATAAAAGCAAATTACTCACTCTAACATTTATGAGCGTAGCCTAAAGGGTTTTGAGTTTAAACCCCCCGCCAGGTAGCCAAAGGGGTTTTGAGATTAAACCCCCCCCCCAGGAGGGTTTGAGGCTAACAAATACATCTTCAGTGTAAGAAAAAAAGCAAATTACGCACTCAAAATGCTATGAACGTTGCTAAAAGGGGTTTTAAGTTTAAACCCCCATTCAGAGTGGTTTGATGCTAAAAATACCTCTTCAATATAAAAAAAAGCAAATTACTCACTAAAATTATTTGAGAGTAGCCAATCCAATCGGGGGTTTTGAGTTTAAACCCCTCTTCTGCAGATGGCTTTTTTTAAAGTTTAAAACCCCTCCAGATGGTTTTGAGTTTAAGATTCCCCTACAGAGCATTTTGAGGTGGAAAACCCCCAACAGATTATTTTGACGATAAAACTTCTCTTTTCGATATAAAATCTAAAGTAAACTACTGTCACTTAATTCCAAGAGCGTATTCAAGAGAGGTTACACATTTTTACCAGTGGCAGGGCTCCATTAATAAACTGCAGTGAACAGTCATCTGCCGAAATTGAAAAACACTAAATGTGGCTCAACAAAGATGGCTAAGACAGATTTTAGGAGTCAGTCATAGAGATCGGGTCTAAATCAAGGAAATCCTATGCCGAACTGGGAGTCGATCCCTTAGTAAGATTGTGTGAGAGCGACGCATGAGGTTTGCGGGACATGTTCTCCGACCAAATGAATTATGCATAAGAACAGTTGCAATGATATCCTAGTACAACTTGACGACACTCATTCCTGGAGGTCCTCATGGCAGGTGGGAAGAGGCTTCAGACATTACCAGTGACAGATTTTTATGGAAACAGCTTGACTGCAAATGCGCCGAACGGCGCGAGAGGGTCTAAGTCAGTAAGAATAGCAAATTAGGTTTTTGAAATAAAAAAATTTAATAGCAGGAAAATGCAGTGTAGATACCTCAGAATATGCATTTTGTTGGCTTTCAATGCCAGAAATAGTGCTTGGCGACGAGGCTCCGCCCCGCGCTGGAGGAGCTCCTAGCGCTCCCAAGTAATCTAGTAATGTCGGGGAGTCTACAATTTTATGGAAACAGCTTGAAGGCAAATGCGCCGAACGGCGCAGGAGGATCTAAGTCAGTAAGAATAGCACATTAGGTTTTTGAAATAGAACTTTTTAATAGCAGGAAAATGCACTGTAGATACACCAGAATATGTATTTTGTTTGCTTTCAATATCAGAAATAATGCTTGGCGGCGGGGCTGAGCCCCGCGATGGGGGAGCTCCTAGCGCTCCCCCAGACCCCATTGCTAATAATGGTGGGGAATCTACAATTTTTCCACTAACTCATGGAAGAACCTATTCTAGGGCACAATAAACGTCTTCCGAAAGAATGAAGGGTCAGAATGTAATAAAGATTATGTACACACACACACATAAATACATATAAAAAAAATTCGCGGGGGGGGGGGGGGGTCGTGGGGGGGAGAAAAAAATCCACCCCCCCAAACCCCCCCCCGAAAAGAAATCCTGGCTACGCCCATGATATATATATATATATATATGTATATATATTAGAAGAGCGATCTCAAACAGTCTTTTGGCGTCAGTAGAATTTTTATTGTTTAATTGGGTACAATCTTTTTTTGTTCATTTAATTTTAGCGACGATAGCAAAGAAATTAAAGGGATATAATCATATATGTATATCAATTTACTTATCGAAACAAATTATGGAACATTCTTTAACCGATAAAAAGTATTTTGTAATGAAAATTAAATGCAAAATAAGTCAACAGAGTAATTTTTATGACAAACGATTGTAGTAAATGACTTTCTGCTTTTAAAATCCAGAATGACCCATTGTTGATATTTTTGAAAATAAGTAATTTGGCATACATTTATTTTACGTTGAAAATCGGAAACAATTTTATATTGATAATTGAGCAAAATGTTCCTGAACTCTTTAATGAATAAGACCTACATGTCAAGAGATTGTGTAGTCCTCTAGCCTAATTTGAATATTTTTTTTACTTTAAAAATTTGTAACGGTCAAACTAGATTAGCAAAATAGCTAGTAATTTTCATAAGGATATACATTTCAAATTTCTAGGAATATTGTTGGAGTCGTTTTTTTTTTTTTGAACCATATTCAACTGGATTTTGAGCCCATGAACCCAGGTACTTAAGTTCTCATATTTGTGTCCTAAAGCAAGCGGAGATCAATAACTTCTGAGTGATGGGGCGATTTTTTAACAAATTCTAGCTCTAGCCGTAGTAAAACCAAAGCCACCCATGAAAAATAAATTCGCGTCCCTCTCGCAAAGCTGTGAATTCTCTTAGCAGAGTCTGGGGGCCAAGACTTTCTTGCTACGTTTAAGCAAGAAAATTTAAAAAGGCAGGTATCAATATTTTCAGAAAGAACATCAGAATGAAATTCTATCTAAGACAAATGACAGAGAAGAATGAAGAAAGAAGGTTGACAGATCTTGTGTGGTGCCCCAGCGATCCAGCAGACTAAAGGATAGGTGAAAGAGAATGTGAAGTCAGATGTGAGCCTGGCCTAACTGATGTCTTATAATGAATATCTCATCTATCTTATTGTTTTATAAAGGGTCTCTTTTTCAAATCCTCAAGAAAAAAAAAACTTCTCCAACCAATGGCAAACAAATGGCTAGACAATGTGCTAACAACTTTTGCAGGGATATCTGCAACAGAATCCAAGACAGTCTCTACTCAGGAAGTAGTAAAGCTCTGTTTGATGGCATTAAAGCGGACCTGGGTCCAATAGTGTCTAAGCCTGCCCCCCTTCTATCAAAATCTGGAGAAAAAAATACAGATCGAACCAAGCAGCTAGAACGATGTACAGAACACTACCTTGATGTCTATTCCACACAGAATACAGTAGGCGATGTCACCCTGGCTTCTCTACCAGATCTTCCAGTATTGAAATACCTAGATGAGCTTCCGAGCCTTAGTGATCTCAAAAAAGCAATTAACTGCATGAAAAATAGAAAATCTCCAGGGAGTGATGGTATCCCAGCGGAAGTAGTTAAAGTCAATAAATCACTCCCGCTCCCTAAACTCTATGTTCTCCTCTGCCGCTGCTGGGAAGCAGGTCATGTCCCACAACTATAGTCACAATATACAAGAACAAAGGGGATCGGAGTGACTGCAACAATTACAGAGGTATCTCTCTCCTCAGTAAAGTTGGCAAAATCTTTGCTAGAGTGGCACTATCCAGGCTGCAATTGATAGCTTCTAAGAGTCTCAGTGTGGATTCAGGAGTGGTAGATCCGCTATAGACATGATATTCTCTCTACGACTACTGCAGGAGAAATTCAGAGAGAGAGAGACAGACCCCTTTACATCGTTTTTGTTGATCTTACTAAAGCCTTCGACATGGCCAGCAGAAGTGGCCTTTTCAATAAGGAAAATAGGTTGCCCTCCCAAACTACTGAAGTTCATTGAGTGCTTTCAGGAGGAAACGAAATGTACTATCAAATGCAATGGAGCCCAATCAGCACCTTTTGAGGTTAGCAGTGGTGTCAAGCTGGGATGTGTGCTCGCACCTACTCTGTTTGGCATATTCTTCTCCTGTCTACTGCATCATGCGTACAACGACATAAACGAAGGTGTGTTTCTCCATACAAGATCCTCTGGAAAACTATTTAATGTATCAAGGCTGCGGGCAAAAACCAAGGTTAGGAAGATACTTATCAGGAAACTCCTGTATGCTGATGATGCAGCTATTGTGGCTGATTCTGATATTCAGCTACAGTTCCTGGTTGACAAACTATCTGCTGCTTGCCAGACGTTCGGCTTAAACATTAGTCAAAGCAAGACTAAGATACTAGTCCAGAACAATACTGCACCTCAAGTAAACATTAATGGCTAACCACTAAAAATTGTGGATCACTTTTGCTATCTCGGCTCCATCACTCCCAACAATACTCTACTGGATAATGACATTAACAACAGGATAGCCAAAAGCAATGGCCACCATGTCACGGTTTCAGAAAAGAGTGTGGGACAACATATTGCTGACTAACAATACTTAAGCCCTAGTCTACCGGACCTGTGTGTTGAGCACCTTGCTATATGGAAGTGAAACTTGGTCAACTAACTCATGGCAGGAAAAAAAGCTGAATGTCTTCCACCTCCGATGCCTAAGGCGGATCTTCCAAATAAGGTGGCAAGATAGGATAACCAATGAGGAAATGCTACGAAGAGCAGGATGCCAGGACATCCGCTCTGTTATCAGCAGCAGACGCCTTGGCTGGCTTGGCCACGTTCGTAGAATGACAGTAGGTCGACTTCCACAAGACATTCTGTATGGCGATCTAGTCGAAGGCAGCTGTGTATCAAGGATTGGCCTCTTTAGTTACACAAGAAGTTGCAAAGGGAAAAAATCGTCTTTCGAGACGTAAAATGTCACAGAGAGAGACTTCCTACAAAAGCGTACAATAAGAACAAGAATGTACGGAGAAGTCTCATGGGAAATAACCCTCGAGCAAGGCCTCCCCCAGGGCTCCGTCCTGTCATGCGCCCTTTTCACGGCCTTCATAAATGACCTACCGGCTCAGCTAAAATGCCGAAAGCTGCTAATGATCATGATATTGTCCTTTGGAAATCCGGAAGGAGCGCAACCTCTATACAAAAAGTGTTGTAAGAAGAACTCCATACGCTCTGCTCATACACACAACAAATGGAGGCTAGAAATAAACATCTCCAAGACGGTCTATTCTCTGTTCACGCTCGGGACTGGCATTCTTGGGCAACCTTTCCGGCTCTCCCTCAACGGAGTGTCTCTCAGCATGGAAAAGCAACCCAAGTACCTTTAACTTTAGATCGCAAACTAAAAATATGTGAGCACATCCAGGATGTTGCAAGAAAGGCCTCAGGGAAACTTTGCATTGTGCGGAAGCTGGCATCCACGAAGTGGGGAGCCCGAGCAGACATGCTCCGATCACTGTATTTAGGAGCAGTCCGATCACAGATAGACTACAGCCTACCTGTGCAAATTTATGGCTCTAGGACTGCTCTTGAACAGCTTGATAAAATATAGTCCCAAGCACTAAGATTTGTCAGTGGAATCTTTAGGGCAAGTCAAATAAATGCGGCTGAAATAATGGCTAATGTAGGTCCATTAAACCTTAGGAGGGAAAGGTCAGTACTGACCTGCTTTGAGCGGTATAAAAGGCTGGATGAAAACCTCCCAGCTAGAAAACTATTTCATGGTTGGAAATGCAGAAGACGTATTCAGATGCAGTCTTTTATGCATCATGCCACTAGACTATCTGATAAAGCTGGCCTCTCCACCAACCGACAAAACATTCAACATTTTCATCCCCTTCCTTCTTGGTGTCGCCCAACGACCCCAGACATACGCTTGAAACTAGTAGACCCTAATGCCACTAAGCTAAGTCGTTCATCTAACGACCTTCAAATTCTATCATTGGAGACCATTAATACCTTCAAGCCCAGTGCTATTTTTGCATAGACTGATGGGTCGGCATCGATAGATTCTGGAAGAGCAGGCTATGGAGCCTACGTCGACTTTCTTGGCTCTCACTCAGTCAAAATCTTTGGACCATGTGGTAGTGTTTGCAGTTTCGATGCGGAGACCATGGCAGTCTGTGAAGCCTTAAAAGTAATTGACTCTCAACTCGGCGAGGGACATTTGAGGGCAACACAGATTGTTGTGGTCAATGACTCAAAATCTGTACTACATGCTTTGCGACATTTATGCACTACGCAAGACAGTAGGGTTTCTGTCCAGGGTTTCGCAAGAGAGGATTTTAGCCTCTCAAGCGCTCACTCAAATGGAGTTTGATGATGATGATTATGATGGTATTAACGTAAAATCATTATTTGAAATCGCTCTTTCGACTTATAATACATTTATTTTTGTTGCTCAGACTTACACTTTAATAATTGCATATGGAATACTCGCTGAAGTATGTGTATTCAAGATGTTGATTGCCTATACCTCCAGACCAAATTTAATTTTAAACATAATTATATTTATAAAAATCATAACGGTAAAACCAGAGTTTTCTCTGTCGAGATTGTATTATTTCAGTTAGCTAGTAATTCCTTTAGAAAAAAACAAAAATAAAATACAGAGTTTAATAGAAAGCTTGAAATGTTTCGCGAATTTCTGCACCCAAACCAATTCTTTTATTAGCGAACACCTAGAAGGTAGAGGGAAATTTTAAAAACATTTACACGAATCCGTTGGACAGTTCCACAGATCTCTTGATAGATGAATCAGTGGTATTTCGCTAACATATATATTTTGATTCGCCTATAATGCCATATTTGATGTAGACTCTATGTTTTCTTTTTGCTGTCTGCGCCTGTTAGATAGAAGGACTTTTTTTTGTGGTGGGTCTCAAATGTGTGTACCGCAACATTGAAGAGAACTATCCAGCACTCTATTTTAAAGGCTATCTGCTGCTAGCTGCTTTCCTCTATGACAGTGAGGGCAAAATGGCGCCTGAGTTGATCTTTAAAGTGATCATCCCCATTGCGGGTAAGGTGTCTGATCTAACGCAGCTGTCGAAGGGTAAGTTGTGCCTCTACACTGTCTACATTGGCCTCCAGCAGAATAGAGTTATTATTAAGGAATCATGCCAGCGTATGCCCATTGTGCAGTGCAGGTGTAAGTGTTCGAGTAGCCTTACAGACCTTATGTAAAGAGCTCTGGTCTCAGTGCCTTACTTCTTCTTCTTGAAACTGTCAGGTAGAGTTGAGCCTTCGGCTCTTGGAACTCTAGGCCAGCAAAAGTGAACAAGAGCTCTCTTTCACCGGCCTGAATGAGAACAATGTACACAGTTCTGTCTGGCGGGTGGGTCAGACTCGTGGCAGGAGGCCGCGTACAAACTTACAAAGGTGTGGTGAAAAGCTTTATAGACATTCATTTCGTTAGTAGACGGTGAGACCTATTCTTCCATGTTTTTTAAATAGGTGCAACAGATACTTTTATTCTTCGTTTCTATACGCAATTACTATGTTTTAAATTCGTACGTACTTATATTGTCGCTTAATTTTCAATTGTATTAAGGTAAAAACGGAAATATTAAAACTGTTTGATATTTCATTTATATTATAAGCGCAAAATACCACTCACTGACCGTTTATGTATCAAGATACCTCATCAACTACCAAACGGATTCCTAATAGCACAAACAAAGATTGATCTAGAGTCTAGTTCTTTTTTTTTTCCAGAGAGCAAGGAATGATACCTTGTATCACTGTCATTTGTCTACATTTAAAAGGAATCAAATAAACGATTACAATTAATGATTTTGTAGGGGTTACAATCGAAAAGCAACATAGGGTCTATTAAACATTATAATTGAGAAACCGAAGAAAAGTCCACAGATTTTATGTAGGACTAGCTTTTTTATGTAGAGCGGGAAGGGGGGGGGGGGGGCCAAAGGCATATGTATGTGTGTGTCAGGCGTGGAATTATTTCATCAAGTGAAAAGTCTATGTCGGAGACATTATGAGGCGCAGGTTAAAAAATGAACAGAAATGAGTGTTCCGGAAAGAGAGACAGAGAGAGAGAGAGAAAAGCGGGCCGATACAATAATTCACAGGCTAAAGTTAAAATGTCGTTCATTGATTGAAAAATTGAAAAAAAAAAAAAAACGATTAAGGACGAGATGTTACATTCTCTCTCTGTGCCTGCGTGCGTGCGTTCGTGTGTGTGTGTGTGTGTGTGTGTTGGCATGAGGCTACTTTCTATGTAACATTTTGTTCTCATAATAATTGCAGCACATATTTTAATTTCTTATCCTCAGTATTGCCATCATGATCTTGCAATACTTCGCTCCTTTGGCTGTTATTACTGTCACGAATTCTCACATTGGTTACATTGTCTGGATTAAAAGAACCCCAGGTGAAGCTGAACAAGATAGAGATCGAAGAATGGCTGCTGCTAAGAGAAGGGTAGATATCTTTTATAATTCGTTTAGAACATGTCAGTATACAGTGACATACAGAATCATGCAGACATTTAGGAAGCACCACATGCGATTGTAATATTTTCTAAGTGTTTGCAATATCATCTTGGTATTCCAAGTACCATATAGGCTAGTAGTTTTATTTTCATATTCGTTGTTCTGTGTCGATATTAGTAATTCAATGTGATGTCATAGTTCTGTGTTGATGTTGGTAATTCTATGTAGATGTTTAATTAACATGTAAGTGTTTTTATTGAAGTCCGAGGTCTATTACGAAAACTGTTACATAAAATGCCCACTCGTAATGTTCACTTTATCAATAAAAGAACCATGGCGGCCGTTAAGCTGGGTTATATTGTTACGAATCTTACTATCCAGGCTCTCTGCAAACTGCACCAAACACCACCAACTTAAAGAACTTGACAACTCAGGGCTCCAAAGTAACGTAACACTTTAATAGTTGAATAAATAACAGCCAATACTGTACATTTGGCAACACGTACACTGTACAAATATCTCTCCGATAACACCGTTCCGCAGTATCAACTCTTGCACTGGCCTCTCCGTCTCGCTCCGGGCTTGCACTGGGTTCAACAGTTCAGGACTAACTTCACACACTAGGCTCGTTGTGTCGGACTCGATCGCAGACCAAGATCAAGACGCCAGCCGTCTCAACTGTACTTGACAGTACTCCGCACTGAACCGTCGTAATGCTCCGTACAGAACCACACCGCTGAACTGTGCTGTAGTCGACCGTGTTCTGAACTCCTGTCGTAAACCTCCTTTCTGAACCGTCTTGACTGCGACACCTCCGCTGGCCTTCTAGAACCGGACAGAACGTCGCTCGACCATTCTGGGTGGTCAGATGACTACATCCCTCGTGACGCTCCTGAGCTCAGTTCACGACGTCGAGCCTTCCCGAACCATCATGTTGACACTCGTCTAATCCGACCGGCGTAACTCGTCACGGTTGACCGCTCGTCTAGCGCTGGCCTGGGGTGATTTGCGTCGGCTAACTACACACACACCACTATCCCCATCTGTGCCACCACCAGGTTTATAACAATATGAGTTTGGAGGATGTTAAGAAACTTTTTATTTAGTCGGAGGAAAGGTAAATTCGATTTCATATAGAGAGAAACTTAGGAAATGCTGTCAATACCTAAGGGATAAGATCTTTTAGAGCACCAATTTTTAGCCACCGAAATCGGAAATTGTTATTAGTTCGTCTGTCTGTCCGTTGTTGATGCTTTGATCTAAAAAAAACACATGAACTATTAAAAACCAATTTTAAAATATAAATTGTGAATACTTGTGAAAATAATGTTGAAAAATCAATAGACTCATATAATTAATGCGTTTAGTATTGTATCAGTGTGGCAAGTGATGTTTTGAATAGTATCAGTGTAAATGGTGTTTTGGAATAGTTATAGTTGTTTCACAATCTTTAGGGTATTATTGTTGTTGTTCCCTTTTATACAAAAATAACAATAAAAAGACTTGTGTTCAAGTCCGAAGATAATGAGGAATGCATTATTTCACGTGGCTACGCAGCCCCAGCTGCCACATCCAGGGCAAGCATAATCTTTGTCCGCCGGTGTTCGATTAAGATTTTCTTTTCGCCGTCTGCGTCTGTCCTCGGCAGCGGATTTTCTTTTGGTCTCAAATGTGTATCTCACGGATTTTGTGTGTGACCTCCAGCTGTATCGTTCTGGCCGCATGCAACAAGGTGCTCTCTTCTATGTCAGCTAAGGCTGAATATGATAAAAAAAATCTAATTCACAGATCCTAATGTTATTTTGCATCCCAAATTGCATTGGACTAGTGAGCTAGTGAGCTAGTGAATGTTACTATGATTTTTGCTCCCTTACCTTACCTGGGCATGCTACCCTGCCTCATAGTGGCGTCCGGGTGGAAACGATCGTAGGAGGAAACGATTAGGCTAAAGGGTAGCAAAACAAGACTCCCGTGGAGGTGCGTAAGGGGGTGCGAGAGCATCCTCATTGCACTGTGCGGAGTTGTAAAAAAGCTCCCACAACCGTGTCACAATCAAGGCGCCGTTCCTCAAGAGGCCGTTACATGAATGGCCTGTCCTGCACGGTTAGCCTGGTATAGAAAAGGAAAATGGCAGGGGTCCCTGTGCACGCGGTCTCTGACCGCGAGTCTGACACCCCGCCAGACAGAACCCTAGGCTCAACTCTACCTGACAGTTTCAAGAAGAAGAAGCTCCCTTACCTTATTGAGAGGTAGTTGGCAGGTGAAAACTTGAAGGTGAATTGATGGATTATTAGCGTGACGTTCACTGGTCTGGCTCTCAACTGGTATATAGAGTATGAGTATGCCTGATAAGTAACAGGATTCGTAGCAGGCAGATACCTTTGAGACATACAGGCTCTCAACTCTAAATAGAATTATGTAAAGAAATCATTGAGAAAACATGTACTTTTGTTCACTTCAAAAGCCTAGGGGAAAAAACGGCTGATAGTTCAAGGTAAATCATTCAGGGTAACTCATTCAAGATAACAGCCACTGGAATGGGAAAGGGAAAAAACTTCTTCAAATAAGTTGTCGAAATATGACGTAGAAGGCAGTGGGTGGAGGTAATAGAAGTGTATAGACCTATCTGATTTAGAAGGCAGTGGGTGGAGGTAATAGAAGTGTATAGACCTATCTGATTTAGGAGGCAGTGGGTGGAGGTAATAGAAGTGTATAGACCTATCTGATTTAGGAGGCAGTGGGTGGAGGTAATAGAAGTGTATAGACCTATCTGATTTAGGAGGCAGTGGGTGGAGGTAATAGAAGTGTATAGACCTATCTAATTTAGGAGGCAGTGGGTGTAGGTAATAGAAGTGTATAGACCTATCTGATTTAGGAGGCAGTGGGTGAAGACAATAGAAGTGTATAGACCTATCTGATTTGGAAGGCAGTGGGTGGAGGTAATAGAAGTGTATAGACCTATCTGATTTGGAAGGCAGTGGGTGGAGGTAATAGAAGTGTATAGACCTATCTGATTTGGAAGGCAGTGGGTGGAGGTAATAGAGTGTATAGACCTATCTGATTTAGGAGGCAGTGGGTGGAGGTAATAGAAGTGTATAGACCTATCTGATTTAGGAGGCAGTGGGTGGAGGTAATAGAAGTGTATAGACCTATCTGATTTGGAAGGCAGTGGGTGGAGGTAATAGAAGTGTATAGACCTATCTGATTTAGGAGGCAGTGGGTGTAGGTAATAGAAGTGTATAGACCTATCTAATTTGGAAGGCAGTGGGTGGAGGTAATAGAAGTGTATAGACCTATCTGATTTAGGAGGCAGTGGGTGTAGGTAATAGAAGTGTATAGACCTATCTGATTTAGGAGGCAGTGGGTGGAGGTAATAGAAGTGTATAGACCTATCTGATTTAGGAGGCAGTGGGTGGAGGTAATAGAAGTGTATAGACCTATCTAATTTAGGAGGCAGTGGGTGGAGGTAATAGAAGTGTATAGACCTATCTGATTTAGGAGGCAGTGGGTGTAGGTAATAGAAATGTATAGACCTATCTGATTTAGGAGGCAGTGGGTGTAGGTAATAGAAGTGTATAGACCTATCTGATTTAGGAGGCAGTGGGTGGAGGTAATAGAAGTGTATAGACCTATCTGATTTAGGAGGCAGTGGGTGGAGGTAATAGAAGTGTATAGACCTATCTGATTTGGAAGGCAGTGGGTGGAGGTAATAGAAGTGTATAGACCTATCTGATTTAGGAGGCAGTGGGTGTAGGTAATAGAAGTGTATAAACCTATCTGATTTGGAAGGCAGTGGGTGGAGGTAATAGAAGTGTATAGACCTATCTGATTTAGGAGGCAGTGGGTGTAGGTAATAGAAGTGTATAGACCTATCTGATTTAGGAGGCAGTGGGTGGAGGTAATAGAAGTGTATAGACCTATCTGATTTAGGAGGCAGTGGGTGGAGGTAATAGAAGTGTATAGACCTATCTGATTTAGGAGGCAGTGGGTGGAGGTAATAGAAGTGTATAGACCTATCTGATTTAGGAGGCAGTGGGTGTAGGTAATAGAAGTGTATAGACCTATCTGATTTAGGAGGCAGTGGGTGTAGGTAATAGAAGTGTATAGACCTATCTGATTTAGGAGGCAGTGGGTGTAGGTAATAGAAGTGTATAGACCTATCTGATTTAGGAGGCAGTGGGTGTAGGTAATAGAAGTGTATAGACCTATCTGATTTAGGAGGCAGTGGGTGTAGGTAATAGAAGTGTATAGACCTATCTGATTTAGGAGGCAGTGGGTGTAGGTAATAGAAGTGTATAGACCTATCTGATTTAGGAGGCAGTGGGTGTAGGTAATAGAAGTGTATAGACCTATCTGATTTAGGAGGCAGTGGGTGTTGGTAATAGAAGTGTATAGACCTATCTGATTTAGGAGGCAGTGGGTGTAGGTAATAGAAGTGTATAGACCAATCTGATTTAGGAGGCAGTGGGTGGAGGTAATAGAAGTGTATAGACCTATCTGATTTAGGAGGCAGTGGGTGGAGGTAATAGAAGTGTATAGACCTATCTGATTTAGGAGGCAGTGGGTGGAGGTAATAGAAGTGTATAGACCTATCTGATTTAGGAGGCAGTGGGTTGAGGTAATAGAAGTGTATAGACCTATCTGATTTAGGAGGCAGTGGGTGTAGGTAATAGAAGTGTATAGACCTATCTGATTTAGGAGGCAGTGGGTGGAGGTAATAGAAGTGTATAGACCAATCTGATTTAGGAGGCAGTGGGTGGAGGTAATAGAAGTGTATAGACCTATCTGATTTAGGAGGCAGTGGGTGTAGGTAATAGAAGTGTATAGACCTATCTGATTTGGAAGGCAGTGGGTGGAAGTAATAGAAGTGTATAGACCTATCTGATTTAGGAGGCAGTGGGTGAAGGTAATAGAAGTGTATAGACCTATCTGATTTGGAAGGCAGTGGGTGGAGGTAATAGAAGTGTATAGACCTATCTGATTTAGGAGGCAGTGGGTGAAGGTAATAGAAGTGTATAGACCTATCTGATTTAGGATGCAGTGGGTGGAGGTAATAGAAGTGTATAGACCTATCTGATTTAGGAGGCAGTGGGTGGAGGTAATAGAAGTGTATAGACCTATCTGATTTAGGAGGCAGTGGGTGTAGGTAATAGAAGTGTATAGACCTATCTGATTTAGGAGGCAGTGGGTGAAGGTAATAGAAGTGTATAGACCTATCTGATTTAGGAGGCAGTGGGTGTAGGTAATAGAAGTGTATAGACCTATCTGATTTAGGAGGCAGTGGGTGGAGGTAATAGAAGTGTATAGACCTATCTGATTTGGAAGGCAGTGGGTGGAGGTAATAGAAGTGTATAGACCTATCTGATTTAGGAGGCAGTGGGTGGAGGTAATAGAAGTGTATAGACCTATCTGATTTAGGAGGCAGTGGGTGGAGGTAATAGAAGTGTATAGACCTATCTGATTTAGGAGGCAGTGGGTGGAGGTAATAGAAGTGTATAGACCAATCTGATTTAGGAGGCAGTGGGTGGATAAATAGAAGTGTATAGACCTATCTGATTTAGGAGGCAGTGGGTGGAGGTAATAGAAGTGTATAGACCTATCTGATTTGGAAGGCAGTGGGTGAAGGTAATAGAAGTGTATAGACCTATCTGATTTGGAAGGCAGTGGGTGGAGGTAATAGAAGTGTATAGACCTATCTGATTTAGGAGGCAGTGGGTGGAGGTAATAGAAGTGTATAGACCTATCTGATTTAGGAGGCAGTGGGTGGAGGTAATAGAAGTGTATAGACCTATCTGATTTGGAAGGCAGTGGGTGGAGGTAATAGAAGTGTATAGACCTATCTGATTTAGGAGGCAGTGGGTGGAGGTAATAGAAGTGTATAGACCTATCTGATTTAGGAGGCAGTGGGTGAAGGTAATAGAAGTGTATAGACCTATCTGATTTGGAAGGCAGTGGGTGGAGGTAATAGAAGTGTATAGACCTATCTGATTTAGGAGGCAGTGGGTGGAGGTAATAGAAGTGTATAGACCTATCTGATTTGGAAGGCAGTGGGTGGAGGTAATAGAAGTGTATAGACCTATCTGATTTAGGAGGCAGTGGGTGAAGGTAA
Source organism: Biomphalaria glabrata (assembly GCF_947242115.1). Lineage (NCBI taxonomy): Eukaryota > Metazoa > Mollusca > Gastropoda > Planorbidae > Biomphalaria > Biomphalaria glabrata. Next base: position 25,376,329 of record NC_074712.1, read on the forward strand.
TAGAAGTGTATAGACCTATCTGATTTAGGAGGCAGTGGGTGGAGGTAATAGAAGTGTATAGACCTATCTGATTTAGGAGGCAGTGGGTGTAGGTAATAGAAGTGTATAGACCTATCTGATTTAGGAGGCAGTGGGTGGAGGTAATAGAAGTGTATAGACCAATCTGATTTAGGAGGCAGTGGGTGAAGGTAATAGAAGTGTATCGACCTATCTGATTTAGGAGGCAGTGGGTGGAGGTAATAGAAGTGTATAGACCTATCTGATTTAGGAGGCAGTGGGTGGAGGTAATAGAAGTGTATAGACCTATCTGATTTGGATGGCAGTGGGTGGAGGTAATAGAAGTGTATAGACCTATCTGATTTAGGAGGCAGTGGGTGTAGGTAATAGAAGTGTATAGACCTATCTGATTTAGGAGGCAGTGGGTGTAGGTAATAGAAGTGTATAGACCTATCTGATTTAGGAGGCAGTGGGTGTAGGTAATAGAAGTGTATAGACCTATCTGATTTAGGAGGCAGTGGGTGAAGGTAATAGAAGTGTATAGACCTATCTGATTTAGGAGGCAGTGGGTGAAGGTAATAGAAGTGTATAGACCTATCTGATTTAGGAGGCAGTTGGTGGAGGTAATAGAAGTGTATAGACCTATCTGATTTAGGAGGCAGTGGGTGGAGGTAATAGAAGTGTATAGACCTATCTGATTTAGGAGGCAGTGGGTGGAGGCGATAGAAGTGTATAGACCTATCTGATTTAGGAGGCAGTGGGTGGAGGTAATAGAAGTGTATAGACCTATCTGATTTAGAAGGCAGTGGGTGGAGGTAATAGAAGTGTATAGACCTATCTGATTTACGAGGCAGTGGGTGGAGGTAATAGAAGTGTATAGACCTATCTGATTTGGAAGGCAGTGGGTGGAGGTAATAGAAGTGTATAGACCTGTCTGATTTAGGAGGCAGTGGGTGGAGGTAATAGAAGTGTATAGACCTATCTGATTTAGGAGGCAGTGGGTGTAGGTAATAGAAGTGTATAGACCTATCTGATTTAGGAGGCAGTGGGTGAAGGTAATAGAAGTGTATAGACCTATCTGATTTAGGAGACAGTGGGTGGAGCTAATGGAAGTGTATAGACCTATCTGATTTAGGAGGCAGTGGGTGGAGGTAATAGAAGTGTATAGACCTATCTGATTTAGAAGGCAGTGGGTGGAGGTAATAGAAGTGTATAGAACTATCTGATTTAGGAGGCAGTGGGTGGAGGTAATAGAAGTGTATAGACCTATCTGATTTGGAAGGCAGTGGGTGGAGGTAATAGAAGTGTATAGACCTGTCTGATTTAGGAGGCAGTGGGTGGAGGCGATAGAAGTGTATAGACCTATCTGATTTAGGAGGCAGTGGGTGGAGGTAATAGAAGTGTATAGACCTATCTGATTTAGAAGGCAGTGGGTGGAGGTAATAGAAGTGTATAGACCTATCTGATTTACGAGGCAGTGGGTGGAGGTAATAGAAGTGTATAGACCTATCTGATTTGGAAGGCAGTGGGTGGAGGTAATAGAAGTGTATAGACCTGTCTGATTTAGGAGGCAGTGGGTGGAGGTAATAGAAGTGTATAGACCTATCTGATTTAGGAGGCAGTGGGTGTAGGTAATAGAAGTGTATAGACCTATCTGATTTAGGAGGCAGTGGGTGAAGGTAATAGAAGTGTATAGACCTATCTGATTTAGGAGACAGTGGGTGGAGCTAATGGAAGTGTATAGACCTATCTGATTTAGGAGGCAGTGGGTGGAGGTAATAGAAGTGTATAGACCTATCTGATTTAGAAGGCAGTGGGTGGAGGTAATAGAAGTGTATAGACCTATCTGATTTAGGAGGCAGTGGGTGGAGGTAATAGAAGTGTATAGACCTATCTGATTTGGAAGGCAGTGGGTGGAGGTAATAGAAGTGTATAGACCTGTCTGATTTAGGAGGCAGTGGGTGTAGGTAATAGAAGTGTATAGACCTATCTGATTTAGGAGGCAGTGGGTGGAGGTAATAGAAGTGTATAGACCTATCTGATGTAGGAGGCAGTGGGTGTAGGTAATAGAAGTGTATAGACCTATCTGATTTAGGAGGCAGTGGGTGGAGGTAATAGAAGTGTATAGACCTATCTGATTTAGGAGGCAGTGGGTGTAGGTAATAGAAGTGTATAGACCTATCTGATTTAGGAGGCAGTGGGTGGAGGTAATAGAAGTGTATAGACTTATCTGATTTAGGAGACAGTGGGTGGAGGTAATAGAAGTGTATAGACCTATCTGATTTAGGAGGCAGTGGGTGGAGGTAATAGAAGTGTATAGACCTATCTGATTTGGAAGGCAGTGGGTGGAGGTAATAGAAGTGTATAGACCTGTCAGATTTAGGAGGCAGTGGGTGGAGGTAATAGAAGTGTATAGACCTATCTGATTTAGGAGGCAGTGGGTGTAGGTAATAGAAGTGTATAGACCTATCTGATTTAGGAGGCAGTGGGTGAAGGTAATAGAAGTGTATAGACCTATCTGATTTAGGAGACAGTGGGTGGAGGTAATAGAAGTGTATAGACCTATCTGATTTAGGAGGCAGTGGGTGGAGGTAATAGAAGTGTATAGACCTATCTGATTTAGAAGGCAGTGGGTGGAGGTAATAGAAGTGTATAGACCTATCTGATTTAGGAGGCAGTGGGTGGAGGTAATAGAAGTGTATAGACCTATCTGATTTGGAAGGCAGTGGGTGGAGGTAATAGAAGTGTATAGACCTGTCTGATTTAGGAGGCAGTGGGTGTAGGTAATAGAAGTGTATAGACCTATCTGATTTAGGAGGCAGTGGGTGGAGGTAATAGAAGTGTATAGACCTATCTGATTTAGGAGGCAGTGGGTGGAGGTAATAGAAGTGTATAGACCTATCTGATTTAGGAGGCAGTGGGTGTAGGTAATAGAAGTGTATAGACCTATCTGATTTAGGAGGCAGTGGGTGGAGGTAATAGAAGTGTATAGACCTATCTGATTTAGGAGGCAGTGGGTGGAGGTAATAGAAGTGTATAGACCTATCTGATTTAGGAGACAGTGGGTGGAGGTAATAGAAGTGTATAGACCTATCTGATTTAGGAGGCAGTGGGTGTAGGTAATAGAAGTGTATAGACCTATCTGATTTATGAGGCAGTGGGTGGAGGTAATAGAAGTGTATAGACCTATCTGATTTAGGAGGCAGTGGGTGTAGGTAATAGAAGTGTATAGACCTATCTGATTTAGGAGACAGTGGGTGTAGGTAATAGAAGTGTATAGACCTATCTAATTTAGGAGACAATGGATGGAGGTAATAGAAGTGTATAGACCTATGTGAGGGGTAAAGGTGGAGAGTGGAGTGAGGGATAAGAAGCCCCCAAAATTTCTCTTTGATCAACGAAAAATTCATCTATATATTGTTGTAAACCTGGTGGTGACACAAATGGGGTAGTGCTGTGTGTTTTTAGCCTACCCAAATCGCCACAGTCCAGCGTAGGACGAGCGAATAACCGTTACCGGTGACAGTATACGCCAGTTCGGCAAGGACCAGTGTCGTAAATATTACGCTTGCAAATCACGGCGAAAGTGATCAACTGGAGTGGTCAAGAAGGTTCGAGTAGGCCAGTAGAGACACTATATAAGAGGGAGTGTGTCAGAATCACTTCAATTCACGTTACCTCGCAATGCGACCAGTAGGAGGCGAGAACCAGCACGGTGTGTGAAGTCAGTGCGGAGCAGAGACTAGGTTTTTGTAAAGACAGTGTTAATGTTTTTGTCAATTGCGATGTATTTTAAATTAAACTGACTGATACTTTGGAGCCATGAGTTGTGAGGTTCTTTAAGATTGTTGTGTCGTGTGGTGCAGTTTGAAGAGAGCCTGGATAGTAGGAGAGACGTTACAATATTATTTTAATATAATATTATTATTCATAGCTGTTGCCCTGCCTCCCCTTTTCAACTTTTTCATTCATTAAATCTTGTTTCAATTAAAAACTGAAGTAATTCTTCTCTGCATTAGTGTATGACAAACCTTAGGTGTACGCTATTCCAAGTGTTTTTTGTTGTAGTGTTAGAACCCCTTATCTTATCTTATCTTATATAATACAGACGTTACTTCAAAAAAGAAGATGATTACGTCCTACGCGTCATGCATTTAGTCATGCATATTAACCAATGACTTAAATTCTGCCAAGTCACTGGTTTTCCTGGCTAGCTCAGGCAACCCATTCCATGCTCTAATAGCACTAGGGAAGAAGGAGTATTTGTACAAATTTGTCCTAGCATATGGGACGAGGAATGTGCCTTTATCTTTGTGTCTTTCAGAGTATTTTATTAAATTTTGTTTTTGTATTTGAAGATTATGGTTCAGTGTTTTATGTATGATTGCTACTTTACTTTTGAGCCTTCTGTCCTGAAGGCTTTCTAAATTTAGTGATTTTACTAAAGGTGTTACTCTAGTCAAATGTGAATATTCGTTTGTTATGAATCTCACTGCTCTATTTTGTGTCTGTTCCAGTTTCTTAATGTTTTCTTGAGTTGAGGGGTCCCAAACGGAGGATGCATATTCTATTATTGGCCTAACCAAGGTTAAGTAACATTTTAGTTTTATGTTCTTATTTGATTTATAGAAATTTCTTTTAATAAATCCTAATGCTTTGTTTGATTTTTTTGTAGTTTCATCAATATGTGGATTCCATGATAGTTTTTCATTTATTATAACACCTAGGTATTTTGCGTTTTTAGTGTGTGATACTGGTTTGCCATGAATAAGATAAGTGGAATTAATTTGTTTTAGTTTTTTTGTTACTCTTAACAACTGACATTTTTCTGGGTGGAAAGACATGCTCCAATTTGATTCCCATTTCTGTAATTCATCTAATTCTCTTTGTAAAATATCTGTGTCTTGTGTTGTTTTTATTGTTCTATATATTATGCAATCGTCTGCAAATAATCTGACTTTTGTTCCTGAACTAATGCAATTTGGTAAATCATTTATGTAAATTAAAAATAGTAGTGGACCCAAGACTGTACCTTGAGGTACACCTGAGTTTACTGTTATCGGTGTTGATTTAGAGCCATTTATTATTACAGTTTGTTCTCTCCCTATCAGAAAGTCTTTAATCCACTGATGCAGTGGACCATTAATGCCGAAATATTTTAATTTTTTAAGCAAACTATGGCAAACCCTTAGACATAACTGGGTCAAGTAATTAATTATTATTTTCTAAAAAGTCATTTGGTTTATTAAAACATTTGGCTGATGTGTACGTCACTCATCTCTACACCGGAGACACCAACAACTTTCTAGTCAAGGATTCGCCTTCATGTATGAACATCTCCATTACTCATTTTCCCCATTATGTGTGAAGGAAGACATACCGAATCACTTCCCTTACAATGTGCTGGATAGGTTCTTATCATAGACTTATATATATATAGACTGGACATGGAGATTTTTTAGCACTACAAAAAATGTCTTGAAAATTTTGTAGAAAGTTGGATCAAGGCGTTGTTTTGTAAAGTAGTGAAAAGAAGTCAAGTTGTTGTTTTCTCAACCCTAACCTATGTAACATTTAATTTAATTTTTAGATCTAGATCTAGTAATTGAACATCAAAAATAAGAGTACACTCGTCTCATAATTATTATTTTGCAATTTTTAGATACGTAATCTAGCAAAATCTTGGTAATCAATCTATTTAGATGTACATAAGATGATTTAAATCAACATGAATTATTTCGATCAAGGATTTTTTAAACATTATCTCAATGGAAACAAACAGGAAATTGCTTTGTTTCATATATTGGCGTGAATATCCGATAAATGATTTTGCATTATTTCTAACCTTTGAAAACTAAAGATCCTTACTTTTCTAAGACAGAAAAGATTGATTGGGGCGACTTCCCTTAAAGCTTGAAAAAAAGAGTTTACGTACATAAAAATCTATATCTGGTGTCAGAAGTGGGATTGGATCGGAATAGGATTGGATCGGATCTACTATGGCTCGTCTGAAACTGCTGTACGAACTTGAATTCAGAGAACTGAAGCAAGAACTCCGTGAACGAAGGCTGAAGGCATGTGGAAACAAGGAAACGTTACAAGCACGCCTCCGAGATGACATTTTGGAAGAAAAAGAAGATCCGGACACATATCTTTTTGAAGTCGAACCGGACTTGCTGGAACAGATCAATTCCAAGATAGATGCCATGAACACCAAGATAGCCGCCATGAACCAACGCATACCTGCTGTGGAGGAGAGAATCATCAACTCAGACGTTCGTTCAGATGCTAAAACCAGAGAGAGGAGCCTTGGTGGTGATCATGAGGACCCATTGAAACCTGACGAAGCCGTTGAGAGACATATGCAAGTCGAGAGATACCAGCCAGGTCCGAACCTAACAGACGTTGGTCCAGCTGCCAAGACTAGAGAGGAAAGTCCTGGTGGTGGTAAAGAGAATCCAAGGCAGTCTGGCGTTGACGTTGATGGACATTTGAAAGACGAAAGTCATCGACAAGGTCTGAAACCAACAAGCGATTGGCCCGATACTGAGACGAGAGAGAGAGATCCTGATGGTGGTGAAGAAAGCCGAATGGAGTCTGAAGCCGAAGACGAGGGACCTTTGCACGAGGAGTGTTACCAACCTGCCCCACGAGCATGCCCTCCAGACAAGGCTGAAGATGATGACCTGTCCCATAATTCCCTGCCCTTTGGATTTGAAGCCCATCCCAGTCCTTCTTCGCAAAGCCCTATGAAACCACCTCTTGTGCCAACGATCTTGGTATCCCAAGCCCTTACATCCTATACCTCTCCATGTGTCAAGTGGCTGTCCTCAGTACCAAACGGCAAGAGAGCGATGCGACCACAAAATCACTGCAGCCACATGAAGACCAACTGGTGGAGAAGAAGAAGAAGGCGACTTTTGTTGAGTGCAACATGGATGACGATGCGACCAAGACATCGATGCAACAAGGTCAAGGCCAACTGGAAGAAGAGAAAGAAGCGACCATTGCTGACTGCCACATGGATGACTCCTACAGCTCAAGAGGCGAGCCAACCGCCACCGATCGACCCCCACCTACAGCGATGAAACTTCACAGTCAATGTCATGAGGTTGATTCTGTCCGGGACGGACAGATCTAAGGAGGGGGCAGTGTTATAAACCTGGTGGTGGCACAGATGGGGGTAGTGGTACGTGTGTAGTCAACCGACGCAAATCGCCCCAGGCCAGCGCTAGACGAGCGGTCAACCGTGACGAGTTACCACGGTCAGCCGAGACGAGTGTCAACATGAAGGTTCGAGTAGGATCGTCGTCGTGACAGAGCTCAGGAGCGTCACGAGAGTTGTAGTCATCTGACCACCTAGAAACGTCGAGCGGCGTTCTGTCCGGTTCTAGAAGGCCAGTAGGGACCCTATATAAAGAGCGGAGGTGTCGCAGTCAAGACGGTTCAGAGCCCGGTTCACTACAGTCCGGTCGACTACAGCACAGTTCAGCGGTGTGGTTCTGTACGGAGCATTACGACGGTTCAGTGCGGAGTACTGTCAAGTACAGTTGAGACGGCTGGCGTCTTGATCTTGGTCTGCGATCGAGTCCGACACAACGAGCCTAGTGTGTGAAGTCAGTCCTGAACTATTGAACCCAGTGCAAGCCCGGAACGAGACGGAGAGGCCAGTGCAAGAGTTGATACGGCGGTACGGTTGATACGGAGAGATATTTGTACAGACTGTGTTACGTGTTGCCAATTGTACAGTATTGGCTGTTATTTATTGACATTAAACTATTACGTTATTTTGGAGCCCTGAGTTGTCAAGTTCTTTAAGTTGGTGTCGTGTGGTGCAGTTTGCAGAGAGCCTGGATAGTGAGATTCGTAACAATATGTATAAGTCTGTGAATCGATCAGTCGCGGATAAGAATTTATTTCCGGTTTCCAGTCTAGATATAATATATAAGTCTATGGTTCTTATATTCTCGTGATTTCGAAAAACGAAAGGCACCATTGTTTGTCTTGATACAAAATATGAAAACCTTCCTTTTGACCTTCAGCCTTCATTGTTTACCAAACAGCAGACTTACTGGGGCTGCATAGACCAGGCCTTTCTAACACATAGTCGGTTTGCCGTACACTACAAAAAAAGTTTTATTTTCATGCTTTTTTTAAATGTAAAGTTTAGGTTCTATAACATGATTGAAGACAAGGTTACAAAGAAAGTTTTTGTGGAAACACAAAACTTAAAATCAACCCGGAAGTGGTCTGCTCGGGAAGGTAAAAAGCAGGGTTCAATATTTTCAGAAAGAATTTCAAAAACTATGAATTACAAACTATCAACAATTATAACCGTGCTCGTGTCGAAAGTGTTGCCAATACTGTTGTATTCTTAGTTCACATAGATTATAAATTTCATCCTGTAGGCTTAGTGTCAAGTACACTATGACCATATATGGTAACAGTTTCGGGTTGTTTGCCGACATAGCTTGACATAGCTGGGAAAAAAACCAAGCATGTAATTAAATGAACTCCATTGGTTCCGAAAGTTAATTGTTGTACTGCAATGATTGGTTGGTCTGGGAGCGGTAAGTTGTTGATCACGTGATTACGAGCTGAAACCCGGCGAAGATGCAAAATAGCCTCAGTCTTGTCTCGGAAGTTGTAGTATTAACATCTAACTTGTATGTAACGAGAAATTGAGAATATATATTTTATTTGTATCAAGACTCAGATATACTATTGTGTAGAGTCAATTCAAGTACAATTTTAACCATTGTAACTATTTGTGAATAGTTTTTTCAAGTTATTAATTAAAGTAATTGTTTTTGGACGAAGAGAAGTTTCTTCATTGAATTTAGAACGTACTTAGATCATATCTGTCAAGTAGTAACTCCTAGACATCATATCTGTCAAGTAGTAACTCCTAGACCTAGATGATCCTCTTATCAATTGGCAACATTCTGTATGATCGTATTATCAACATAGATCTGTCTACTTCTATACGATCATCTTATCGAAAGATCATTTCAAGATCCTCGGCAATCACGATCATTGATGGTGCAATATAGTTCAAGTCTGATTGTGACAGTGGCACCATCTTAGATAGTGACATCAACACCATTGATGATCGTGACACTTAGCAAGGGAGATTAACCGCTTAAATTTAAATTATGTATTAACAGCTACTGATGCCAACCTTCAGAATTCTAAATATGCTTAAGTGTTAATTAACTATAGTCTACCAAGTGTAAATGAACTATAGTCTACCAAGTGTAAATGAACTATAGTCTACTAAGTATAAATGAACTAGTCTACTAAGTGTAATAAACTATAGTCTACCAAGTGTAAATGAAATATAGTCTACCAAGTGTAAATGGTGGGAAGCGTGGTCGAGAGGCCAAGTGCGCTTGAACTTGGCTAGGCTTGGCTACCTAGAAGGGGTCTCGAGGTTCGACACCCGACTCGGGCAGAGTTGTGTTCACTGAGCGCCTAAAAGCAGCTCGGAAAACCAACTCCTACATACCCCCTCCCCCCACCGGTCCACAAATGAGATTGGACCAAAAGCGCTCTGAGCATGCTATAAGCATGAAAGTAGCGCTATATAAAAGCTATAAAAAATGAACTAGTCTACTAAGTGTAAATGAACTATACTCTTCTAAGTGTAAATGAACTATAGTCTACCAAGTGTAAATGAACTATAGTCTACTAAGTGTAAATGAACTATAGTCTACTAAAGGGTAAATAAACTATAGTCTACTAAGTGTAAATAAACTAGTCTACCAAAGTGTAAATAAACTATAGTCTACCAAAGTGTAAATAAACTATAGTCTACTAAGTGTAAATAAACTATAGCATACTAAGTGTAATTGAACTAGTCTACCAAAGTGTAAATGAACTATAGTCTACCAAGTGTAAATGAACTATAGTCCACTAAGTGTAAATGAACTATAGTCTACCAAGTGTAAATGAACTATAGTCTACTAAGTGTAAATGAACTATAGTCTACCAAGTGTAAATAAACTATAGTCTACTAAGTGTAAATAAATTATAGTCTACTAAGTGTAAATGAACTAGTCTACCAAAGTGTAAATAAACTATAGTCTACTAAGTGTAAGTGAACTATAGTCTACTAAGTGTAAATGAACTATAGTCTACCAAGTGTAAATAAACTATAGCATACTAATTGTAAATAAACTATAGTCTACTAAGTGTAAATAAACTATAGCATACTAAGTGTAAATGAACTATAGTCTACCAAGTGTAAATACACTATAGTCTACTAAGTGTAAATAAACTATAGTCTACCAAGAGTAAATAAACTATAGTCTACCAAGTGTAAATAAACTAGTCTACCAAAGTGTAAATAAACTATAGTCTACTAAGTGTAAATAAACTATAGTCTACCAAGTGTAAATAAACTTTTGTCTACTAAGTGTAAATGAACTATAGTCTACTAAGTGTAAATGAACTATAGTCTACCAAGTGTAAATACACTATAGTCTACTAAGTGTAAATAAACTATAGTCTACCAAAGTGTAAATAAACTATAGTCTACTAAGTGTAAATAAACTATAGCATACTAAGTGTAATTGAACTAGTCTACCAAAGTGTAAATGAACTATAGTCTACCAAGTGTAAATGAACTATAGTCCACTAAGTGTAAATGAACTATAGTCTACCAAGTGTAAATGAACTATAGTCTACTAAGTGTAAATGAACTATAGTCTACCAAGTGTAAATAAACTATAGTCTACCAAGTGTAAATAAACTATAGTCTACTAAGTGTAAATAAATTATAGTCTACTAAGTGTAAATGAACTAGTCTACCAAAGTGTAAATAAACTATAGTCTACTAAGTGTAAGTGAACTATAGTCTACTAAGTGTAAATGAACTATAGTCTACCAAGTGTAAATAAACTATAGCATACTAATTGTAAATAAACTATAGTCTACTAAGTGTAAATAAACTATAGCATACTAAGTGTAAATGAACTATAGTCTACCAAGTGTAAATACACTATAGTCTACTAAGTGTAAATAAACTATAGTCTACCAAGAGTAAATAAACTATAGTCTACCAAGTGTAAATAAACTAGTCTACCAAAGTGTAAATAAACTATAGTCTACTAAGTGTAAATAAACTATAGTCTACCAAGAGTAAATAAACTATAGTCTACCAAGTGTAAATAAACTAGTCTACCAAAGTGTAAATAAACTATAGTCTACTAAGTGTAAATAAACTAGTCTACCAAAGTGTAAATAAACTATAGTCTACTAAGTGTAAATAAACTATAGCATACTAAGTGTAAATAAACTATAGTCTACTAAGTGTAAATGAACTAGTCTACTAAGTGTAAATGAACTATAGTCTACCAAGTGTAAATACACTATAGTCTACTAAGTGTAAATAAACTATCGTCTACCAAAGTGTAAATAAACTATAGTCTACTAAGTGTAAATAAACTATAGTCTACTAAGCGTAAATAAACTAGTCTACCAAAGTGTAAATAAACTATAGTCTACTAATTGTAAATAAACTATGGTCTGCCAATGTGTAAATAAACTATAGTCTACTAAGTGTAAATAAACTATAGTCTACTAAGTGTAAATAAACTAGTCTACCAAAGTGTAAATAAACTATAGTCTACTAATTGTAAATAAACTATCGTCTACCAAAGTGTAAATAAACTATAGTCTACTAAGTGTAAATAAACTATAGTCTACTAAGTGTAAATAAACTAGTCTACCAAATTGTAAATAAACTATAGTCTACCAAAGTGTAAATAAACTATAGCATACTAAGTGTAAATGAACTATAGTCTACCAAGTGTAAATAAACTATAGCATACTAAGTGTAAATAAACTATCGTCTACTAAGTGTAAATGAACTAGTCTACTAAGTGTAAATGAAATATAGTCTACCAAGTGTAAATCAACTATAGTCTACTAAGTGTAAATAAACTATAGTATACTAAGTGTAAATGAACTAGTCTACTAAGTGTAAATGAACTATATTCTACTAAGTGTAAACGAACTATAGTCTACCAAGTGTAAATAAACTATAGTCTACAAAGTGTAAATAAACTATAGTCTACCAAGTGTAAATAAACTATAGTCTACCAAGTGTAAATAAACTTTTGTCTACTAAGTGTAAATGAACTATAGTCTACTAAGTGTAAATGAACTATAGTCTACCAAGTGTAAATACACTATAGTCTACTAAGTGTAAATAAACTATAGTCTACCAAGAGTAAATAAACTATAGTCTACCAAGTGTAAATAAACAAGTCTACCAAAGTGTAAATAAACTATAGTCTACTAAGTGTAAATAAACTATAGCGTACTAAGTGTAAATAAACTATAGCGTACTAAGTGTAAATAAACTAGTCTACCAAAGTGTAAATAAACTATAGTCTACCAAAGTGTAAATAAACTATAGTCTACTAAGTGTAAATAAACTAGTTTACCAAATTGTAAATAAACTATAGTCTACTAAGTGTAAATAAACTATAGCATACTAAGTGTAAATAAACTATAGTCTACTAAGTGTAAATGAACTAGTCTACTAAGTGTAAATGAACTACAGTCTACCAAGTGTAAATACACTATAGTCTACTAAGTGTAAATAAACTATCGTCTACCAAAGTGTAAATAAACTATAGTCTACTAAGTGTAAATAAACTATAGTCTACTAAGTGTAAATAAACTATAGTCTACTAATTGTAAATAAACTATAGTCTACTAAGTGTAAATAAACTATAGTCTACCAAGTGTAAATAAACTATAGTCTACTAAACGTAAATGAACTAGTCTACTAAGTGTAAATGAACTAGTCTACTAAGTGTAAATGAACTAGTCTACCAAGTGTAAATAAACTATAGTCTACTAAGTGTAAATAAACTATAGTCTACTAAGTGTAAATAAACTATAGCATACTAAGTGTAAATAAACTATAGTCTACTAAGTGTAAATGAACTAGTCTACTAAGTGTAAATGAACTACAGTCTACCAAGTGTAAATACACTATAGTCTACTAAGTGTAAATAAACTATCGTCTACCAAAGTGTAAATAAACTATAGTCTACTAAGTGTAAATAAACTATAGTCTACTAAGTGTAAATAAACTATAGTCTACTAATTGTAAATAAACTATAGTCTACTAAGTGTAAATAAACTATAGTCTACCAAGTGTAAATAAACTATAGTCTACTAAACGTAAATGAACTAGTCTATTAAGTGTAAATGAGCTAGTCTACTAAGTGTAAATGAACTATAGTCTACCAAGTGTAAATAAACTATAGTCTACTAAGTGTAAATAAACTATAGTCTACTAAGTGTAAATATACTATAGTTTACTAAGTGTAAATGAGCTAGTCTACCAAGTGTAAATGAACTATAGTCTACCAAGTGTAAATAAACTATAGTCTACTAAGTGTAAATAAACTATAGTCTACTAAGTGTAAATATATTATAGTCTACTAAGTGTAAATAAACTATAGCATACTAAGTGTAAATGAACTATAGTCTACCAAGTGTAAATACACTATAGTCTACTAAGTGTAAATAAACTATAGTCTACCAAGTGTAAATAAACTAGTCTACCAAAGTGTAAATAAACTATAGTCTACTAAGTGTAAATAAACTATAGTCTACCAAGAGTAAATAAACTATAGTCTACCAAGTGTAAATAAACTAGTCTACCAAAGTGTAAATAAACTATAGTCTACTAAGTGTAAATAAACTAGTCTACCAAAGTGTAAATAAACTATAGTCTACTAAGTGTAAATAAACTATAGCATACTAAGTGTAAATAAACTATAGTCTACTAAGTGTAAATGAACTAGTCTACTAAGTGTAAATGAACTATAGTCTACCAAGTGTAAATACACTATAGTCTACTAAGTGTAAATAAACTATCGTCTACCAAAGTGTAAATAAACTAGTCTACCAAAGTGTAAATAAACTATAGTCTACTAATTGTAAATAAACTATGGTCTGCCAATGTGTAAATAAACTATAGTCTACTAAGTGTAAATAAACTATAGTCTACTAAGTGTAAATAAACTAGTCTACCAAAGTGTAAATAAACTATAGTCTACTAATTGTAAATAAACTATCGTCTACCAAAGTGTAAATAAACTATAGTCTACTAAGTGTAAATAAACTATAGTCTACTAAGTGTAAATAAACTAGTCTACCAAATTGTAAATAAACTATAGTCTACCAAAGTGTAAATAAACTATAGCATACTAAGTGTAAATGAACTATAGTCTACCAAGTGTAAATAAACTATAGCATACTAAGTGTAAATAAACTATCGTCTACTAAGTGTAAATGAACTAGTCTACTAAGTGTAAATGAAATATAGTCTACCAAGTGTAAATCAACTATAGTCTACTAAGTGTAAATAAACTATAGTATACTAAGTGTAAATGAACTAGTCTACTAAGTGTAAATGAACTATATTCTACTAAGTGTAAACGAACTATAGTCTACCAAGTGTAAATAAACTATAGTCTACAAAGTGTAAATAAACTATAGTCTACCAAGTGTAAATAAACTATAGTCTACCAAGTGTAAATAAACTTTTGTCTACTAAGTGTAAATGAACTATAGTCTACTAAGTGTAAATGAACTATAGTCTACCAAGTGTAAATACACTATAGTCTACTAAGTGTAAATAAACTATAGTCTACCAAGAGTAAATAAACTATAGTCTACCAAGTGTAAATAAACAAGTCTACCAAAGTGTAAATAAACTATAGTCTACTAAGTGTAAATAAACTATAGCGTACTAAGTGTAAATAAACTATAGCGTACTAAGTGTAAATAAACTAGTCTACCAAAGTGTAAATAAACTATAGTCTACCAAAGTGTAAATAAACTATAGTCTACTAAGTGTAAATAAACTAGTCTACCAAATTGTAAATAAACTATAGTCTACTAAGTGTAAATAAACTATAGCATACTAAGTGTAAATAAACTATAGTCTACTAAGTGTAAATGAACTAGTCTACTAAGTGTAAATGAACTACAGTCTACCAAGTGTAAATACACTATAGTCTACTAAGTGTAAATAAACTATCGTCTACCAAAGTGTAAATAAACTATAGTCTACTAAGTGTAAATAAACTATAGTCTACTAAGTGTAAATAAACTATAGTCTACTAATTGTAAATAAACTATAGTCTACTAAGTGTAAATAAACTATAGTCTACCAAGTGTAAATAAACTATAGTCTACTAAACGTAAATGAACTAGTCTACTAAGTGTAAATGAACTAGTCTACTAAGTGTAAATGAACTAGTCTACCAAGTGTAAATAAACTATAGTCTACTAAGTGTAAATAAACTATAGTCTACTAAGTGTAAATGAACTAGTCTACTAAGTGTGAATGAACTAGTCTATTAAGTGTAAATGAGCTAGTCTACTAAGTGTAAATGAGCTAGTCTACCAAGTGTAAATGAACTATAGTCTACTAAGTGTAAATAAACTATAGTCTACTAAGTGTAAATATACTATAGTCTACTAAGTGTAAATGAACTAGTCTACTAAGTGTAAATGAACTAGTCTACTTAGTGTAAATAAACTATAGTCTACTAAGTGTAAATAAACTATAGTCTACTAAGTGTAAATGAACTAGTCTACTAAGTGTGAATGAACTAGTCTATTAAGTGTAAATGAGCTAGTCTACTAAGTGTAAATGAACTATAGTCTACCAAGTGTAAATAAACTATAGTCTACTAAGTGTAAATAAACTATAGTCTACTAAGTGTAAATATACTATAGTTTACTAAGTGTAAATGAGCTAGTCTACCAAGTGTAAATGAACTATAGTCTACCAAGTGTAAATAAACTATAGTCTACTAAGTGTAAATAAACTATAGTCTACTAAGTGTAAATATATTATAGTCTACTAAGTGTAAATGAGCTAGTCTACTAACTGTAAATGAACTAGTCTACCAAGTGTAAATGAACTATAGTTTACCAAGTGTAAATGAACTATATTTTACCAAGTGTAAATGAACTATAGTCTACCAAGTGTAAATAAACTATTGTCTACCAAGTGTAAATAAACTATAGTCTACCTTTTCTCTCCACAGTTGGTGAAAATGATTATTATTGTTGTATCTATCTACGCTGTCTGCTGGCTACCTTTGCATGTGATTACTTTAGTTGGAGATAGCAATCCAACCATCTATAACAACCCTCACATGGAGCTGGTTTGGCTTTGTGCTCACTGGTTGGCCATGTCTCACTCCTGTTACAACCCTATTGTGTATTTCTCCTTGAACGCAACATTTCGAAAGAGTCTCAAACATTTGACCACCATGTGCCGGCATAAACAAAAGCGGCTACAACAACGGTTCTCATTGAGGACTAACAAGAGTGACGTATGGGACAGAGACACAGACATGTATGGTAGCGTTGAGTCTCTTCAAACTAAATCCACAGTTGGAGTAGTACATGCGTTACATCGAAATGTAAGTCGGGCTGATTCTTGTGATGAATGGAAATCGCTGAAGAAAGGAACTAAACTAAAAGGTTTAACAAATGACATGTATCTATAAATTTACTTCTAGTGGTTGTGTTTTTTTTAAGGATGTTTTTATTTGTGGTGTTGATGCAGTGCGCATATTATATTTGCAAAGGATGTCAAAGATGTGATCTCATTGTGTTAGAATGTGACTGGTCTGATGAATGTGAAGGCACTCTTAAAAGTCTCTACCATCTCTTTTTACAATGTTATTGTTAGGGTTATGTAATAAGAAATAAAGGAACACTGAAGATTAACCTAAAACAAGGCTTTATTAAACTAGAACGACACATGAACTGACGAAAGAGACTTGGACAGTAGCACACTAGATCAATGTTGTGAACACATTCTCACGACGTTACACAAACATAAACAAATAGTAACTATTTCACCACATTCACCCCGCCTAGAATTAAAATAGCAAGTATAATAATATAGTAGGCCAATAGCATAAATGAAGAGAGAATGCCAGTGCCTGTAATACAATAGATTATCAATAGATCAATAAATAGTGTCGAAATATTAATTTCTCTAGTAAACAATAGTGAATGGTGATGCAAAGAAACCTAAAAACCAGTATCTGTTGTATGACTTATAAACAATTAATAGTTTCTGTTTTAAGTATTAACAAATAGTGTAGTAAGTAAACATGTACGTAAGTAAGTGAAAAGTAAACTCTAGTATCAGTAGCAAGAGATAAACAATGCCAGTTTATGTAGAACATAAGTAGTGCAATAGAGGAACAACTCTAGACTCTATAGTTCGGTCTGGTTCTTCTCTCTCTTAAGTTGTAACGGGGTTGACTATCCTGTTCTACAGTTTGGAAGTCACTAGCGAGTTCCTGAGCGTCAATTGGGGTATTTTCAAGAGGAAGCGCTCGGAGGTCCTCAGAGCCTACCAGGGGTTCTTTCCTTTCTTGTATCACCGTAGGGGTGTTTACTGGTACTTCCGTGTTTTGAGTTTCTGGAGGATATTCATTATCCTCACCCTGAGGGAAGAACGAAGGTTCACTTGTTGTTGTGGATGGGGAGGGGGTGGGAGCCAAGCGTCTTAGAGAGACCGTCTCCTCTTTACCGCTGGGCAACCGTACGACGGCATATTGGGGGTTACACATCAGCAGGTCGACTTCCTCCGTGAGAGGATCATACTTTGAAGATCGGTTCTCTCTTCTCAGCAACACTCGACCTGGGCTAGATAGCCAAGTGGGGATAGATATCCCGAAGGAGGATTTCCGGTTGAACCGGAAAACTCTCTCGTGTGGAGTTTCGTTTGTTGCCGTAGATAGTAATGATCTAATCGAGTATAGGGCCTGGTTTAAGACAAGCTCCCATCTCGAGTTCGGGAGATTCAGGTCTTTCAGTGCTAAAGTAACAGCGTTCCATAGAGTTTTGTTTAGTCGTTCAATTTGTCCGTTGCATGAAGGATTAAAAGCGGTTGTTCTACTTGTAGCTATTCCCCTCTCGTGCAGAAAGGATTGCACCTCCCTCGACATAAAGGCCGTACCTCTGTCAGAATGGACGTACTCTGGCATCCCAACTAAGGAAAACAGCTGATTTAAACACTTTATGACAGTAGATGAGGACATATCGGGACATGGGTAGGCAAATGGGAAGCGTGAGTACTCATCCAACATTGTTAATAAGTATTTGTTGTGAGTAGCAGATGGGAGTGGCCCCTTAAAATCGATGCTTACTCTCTGAAATGGTTGGGTAGCCTTGATGAGGGTGCCTGAAAACTGTTTGAAGAATCTAGGCTTCAGTTCAGCGCAAGTTTTACATTGGTTTACCACTTTGCGGACGTCCTCGCAGGAAAAAGGTAAGTTCTTAGTCCGAACGAAATGGAGGAGTCTCGTGACCCCTGGGTGACAGAGGTTGTTGTGTAACAGTTTGAGGTCTTCTCCAGTCATTGCTGACGCAAAGTGGTTTCTTGAAAAGGTATCCGCCGCAGCGTTTTGTTTCCCGGGTCGATATACGACGTCATATTGGAAACAACTAAGCTCCAGTCGCCATCTTTGTATCTTTTCGTTTTTGATCTTGCCCATGTTCTGCTGGTCAAACATAAAAGACACTGAGCGTTGATCTGTAACCAATGTGAAGGGTCTACTGATAAGGTAATGTTGCCATTTTCTCAGGGCTTCTACGATAGCGTATGCTTCCTTTTCTACTGCTGAGTGTCTGCGTTCACTATTCGTGAGTGTTCTTGAAAAGAAGGCGACAGGACGGCCTTCTTGATTAAGAGTGGCGGCAATCGCGATGTCAGAGGCATCTGTTTCGACTGTTAGAGGTCGATTGTAATCTATCGTCGACACAGCAGCGTTTTCAAGTTCGTGTTTTAGCTGTTTAAAAGCTTCTTGAACTTGTTCAGGGGGAGGAAAGGCTTTGTTGTTTACCAATAAATGGATCTTGTTGGAGAAATTTGGGATCCATTGAGAATAATAGGACAGTAGTCCAATCACCCGCTTTGTAATTTCATGTCTTGTGGTGGAGGTAGGTTTCTCAATGCTTGAAATCTTTCGGGGTCTGGTCTTAATTGCCCTTGTGAGATTTCGTAGCCTAGGAGGCATACTTTATTAGTCGCAATAGCACTTTTATCATTGTTGAAGGTGATACCGTACTTTTTAGCGGCATTGAGAAATCTCTGTAGATTCTGGCTACTGGGGTCAAGTCCGCAGATGGTAACGTTATCCACGTAAGCGAACGTGTCCTGTAGCCCTGCCTCCTCAATTATTGTGTTGATCGTCCTTTGAAATGCAGCGACTCCGTTTGTCACTCCAAAAGGAATGCGGCAAAACTGATAAAGCTTTCCGCCAGCCTCGAACGCCGTGTACTGCTTTTCATCATCCCTGATAGGTATCTGGTGGTAAGCGCTTTTGAGGTCAAATGTACTGTACATTGATTATTTAGATATTTCCTGCACCAGTTCATCAACTTTTGGCACGGGGTACGCGTCGAGGTAAGTGAATCGATTGATGGTTTGGCTATAGTCGATAACCATTCTCTTTTTGTGCCTTTCATTAGTTGTTACAATTATCTGGGCTCGCCACGGGGACGTGGAAGGCTCAATAATTTTGTCAGATAGGAGTCTCTTGATTTCATTTTGAATGAATTTGGAGTCAGGCATAGAATATTTTCTAGATTTAGTGGCTATGGGGTGGCAGTTAGGAGCAAGATTAGCGAAGAGGCGAGGGGCTTCAACTCGTGCAGCTTTCAGCGTACAGACCTGGAGAGTGCTCCGTTTTCCCTCAAATGGGATCATCAGTTTTTCATGCTGGCTGATGAAATCTAGCCCTAAGATTACATCAGATACTAGTCCATCTAGTAGTGAGAGCTTAACACTTTCGTATTGTTCATCTTTGTACTTTATTTTTGCGAAAATATGGCCGTGAGTAGTGCGAGAAAGATGTGTAGAGGCCATGTAGATTCTGTTTCTGGACGTTTCTAATTTCCATCTGTACCTTTTAGCAATTGAAGAAGATATATAGCTTTCACTGCTCCCCGTATCTACGAGAGCCTTCAATGGTACTCCATTGACGAGTATTGAAATAGTAGATTTAGTAAGACCGGACGCTGGTGTCGATGCCCAGGAAGATCCAACGGTTGTAGTCCGAGACGTCTCATCATCTGCTTTCACTATGGCTGAGGTTATAGATTTGAGTGTCTGTCTGGTCGATCTACAGACTTTCTGGAAATGGCCCCTCTTACCACACAAGTTGCATGTAGCGTCGCGGACCGGACATCTAAAGCGTTGATGTGGGCTGTTTCCACAAAAGAAACATCTTTTACTAGTCGCCGCACTCACCTCGTGTTCTACTTTTGTCGTTGGAGAAAGGCTCTCCTCGTCGGCGCTAGCTCCACAGGGAGTTTCAGAGCAGATGTTATACGCCATGGCATGGTTATGGGCATATTCAAGTTGTCTTGCCTCTTCATAGGCGCACTGTAGAGTTAAAGTAGATTTCTCTAAGAGTCGCAGCCTTATGCTGTTTGAAGCCAGTCCAGTAATGAAGGCGTCTCTTACGAAGATATCTCTGTGTTCTTCAGCGGTGACAGCTTTGAAGTCACAGTCTTTGGCCATACTTTTAAGCTTAAGTAGGAAGGAGTCAACGGTTTGTCCGTTCTCTTGTCGACAAAGAGTTATCATGTGCCGTGCAAAAATTTCGCTTTTAGGCTTCACGTAGACATTTTGTAGAACTTTGATTGATTCTTCGAACGTGGTACACTCACTTATGTACTGAAATACGCTCGAAGAAACGTAGTTTTCCAGTAATTTCTTTTTGTCAATCTCACAGTGAGAGACTGAGGAGATGAAATTCTCAAATGTTCTGAGCCAGTGCAGCCACTTCTCGGCAGCCGATGGCGAGCTAGGCTCTATGTCTAGCTCTTTTGGCCTAAATAGCCGTTCCATTTGTATAATTACTTTTACTTACAGACTGAGAATAGTGTTGAACGAAAATCCAAAAAAGATACGTGAGGCACATAGATCCATAGAATTGAAAATTTCTAGTTTAATAAATTGTAATAAGAAATAAAGGAACCCTGAAGAGTAACCTAAAACAAGGCTTTATTAAACTAGAACGACACATGAACTGACGAAAGAGACTTGGACAGTAGCACACTAGATCAATGTTGTGAACACATTCTCACGACGTTACACAAACATAAACAAATAGTAACTATTTCACCACAGTTATTTTTAGAAACATTTTTCCTTTTCTAATTGAAGAAATCAGCAGAAATTTTTAAAAAAATCTCTAATCTATATTTTGACTAGCTATACACACCGGATACGCCCGTTGATTGGTTCCCTCGCTTTAGAGTCAATATTGTTAATTATGGCCGAAACATCCAATCTGTTTTCTTTAACTGGACACGCTTTAACGATCTCCTAACATACGTGAATTATTGTATCTTTTACTATAATATTTCAGAATTGGCTTACTCTTGTTGCTATTCCTCTATTAGGAATGTGAAAAAAATTAAAAGGGGATGTATAATACTGTATAAATATGAATAAAAAGACATTATACACAGTTAGCTAGTGTATTTTTTTAATTTATATATATATTGTGTATTGAAGATAGCCAATAAAAACTTTTTTCGTTTACTTTGAAACTTTTATAATGAGACAGTTTCAACAACTTATAGAGATATTTATAGTTATATTTAATAGATTTCAATTTTTATATTATATACTGTGAGAACTCCTGAATTCTGTTGGT
Organism: Biomphalaria glabrata; assembly: GCF_947242115.1. Classification (NCBI taxonomy): domain Eukaryota; kingdom Metazoa; phylum Mollusca; class Gastropoda; family Planorbidae; genus Biomphalaria; species Biomphalaria glabrata. The sequence goes on from NC_074712.1 coordinate 25,398,063, forward strand.
CCGCGGGCCGCGTAAAACACTCCGGCGGGCCGCATGTAGCCCTCGGGCCGTAATTTGCCCACCCCTGATCTAGAGTCTTTTTCCGTTTTTTTTTCGAGAGAGAGAAAGAGAGAAAGAAAGAGAGAGCGTCCATTGAATTATTGTAACACTGTCAAAAAAACAAAAATTCTTAATTTCATTGAAAATCTAGATTCTAAATATTTTGTCATTTTACTACATTCAATAAACGATTACAGTTAATAAAACCAAATTGATATTTCTTTTTTATTTAGAGAACAAAATACCAAGAGAGAAATATAGAAAGGGGAACGGGGACACTGGCGGATCCAGAACTTTGGAGTGGGGGGGGCGATTTTTTTCCAAACCCTAACCCTAACGCCCAGTAAACCCTAACCCTATGCATAAACGTGCGAACAGCATATATATATATATATATATATATATATATATTCAATATATGAGAATAAAATAAGACTGTTTCTCAATGTTCGGTGAAAAAAAAAAAAAACAGTCATGTTGAGGCCTTTCTCTTGCAAACTTGGAGGTCTGGGAGAGCGCTTTAAGCTTACTCAGTGGGGTTCGGGGCGAAGCCCCGACACCCAAAAGCGTTTTCTTGCATTTTTCACGGCTGAAACGCATTCTCCTGACATCTACAGCTCATTTGTTATCAGTGGAGTTCGGGGCGAAGCCCCGACGCCTAAAGCGTTTTCTTGCATTTTTCACGGCTGCAACGCATTCTCCTGACATATACAGCTCATACTTATTAGTGGGGTTTCTTGCATTTTTCACGGCTGAAACGCATTCTCCTGACATCTACAGCTCATTTGTTATCAGTGGAGTTCGGGGCGAAGCCCCGACGCCTAAAGCGTTTTCTTGAATTTTTCACGTCTGAAACGCATTCTGCTGACATCTACAGCTTATTATTCATTCTATTATAAAGGACCTTTTTAATAATGTGGAAAAATATTCTAATATGAATTAATAGTCCTTTAATACATTGCAAATACAACCGATTTGTTCTTTGAAAAGATAAGATACCCCACATATTTAGATTAAGGCTTTGAGGATCGCCGCCGAAAAAAGAAATATTCAATTAATAATATTCAATAAAATTCGAACATAAATTGTGAGTTATAGTCCTAAATTTATTTAACTAGAAAAATATGAGATAGAGTAAAGGTTGGAAAAAGTCGACTAGGAAAAGGTTATTTGGCTTTTGAACTAATCTCAACCGTGACTGTTATATTGAAAAATTTCGTTTGAATTATAACTTTTCCAAAGCAAAGTCTTTCTTAAAATAGTTATGATAAATTCATGTGAAATTACACAAACTCTCTCTGGAAAGGGGAATGGCGGTAAAATGAAAACGATTAATCCTCGCTCCTTTTTATAATTTCTGCTAATGATTGCATTTTGCATTTAAGAATAGGGGTTGGGCGACTCGATATAAGAATTTACTTTATAGCATATATAAATTATATTAGTAATTAATTATTTTAATTTTGTAATTTCTTACTATAATACAAAAAGAAAAAGTATTGGTTTGTCCGAAGGTGATTGCATGTATCGCACTTCCATCTGTTTATATTATATAGATATTCGACTAATTTTGTTCAAATACTATGATTTCTCCATAAAAGTAGGACCGCCCCCCCCCCCACTCAAAGGGTTTAGATGGGAAGGGCAGTGGAGGTATTCGCTCCTCCCCTTCCAATCGGCCAACAGGTGAACGACATAATATAAAGACCGGTTAAAATACCAATAACAAGTTTTAATCATATAGATATATATTTAATTGATTCTGTTAGCAATATGTGATTTCTACGAATAAATAGGACCGCCCCCCCCACTCGAAAGTTTATGGTGGGGTGGGGGGCGGATTGATGCCATCGCCCCCTCCCGACCCTACCAAATCGGCCAAAATACTAGAAAAGGGGGGGGGGCGAAATAATCTAAAAATAGGTTGAAATATAAATAATTAGTATATATTATTAATATAAGTAATAAATTCGTATACAAATTGTGTGTATTCTATACCAAAAATTCGTCCGCCCCTCCCCCCCTGGATCCGCCAGTGAACGGGGATGTGTACAGGGCCGGTCTTAGGGCACTGCAACCTATGCGGCCGCCGTGGGCCCCGCACTTTCATAGGCCCCGTGCTAACTCTAGTTGTAAATTATTAAATTAAACCATTTTAACTTATAACAGGGTTTCCGCGTCCTCCTAATTTTCCAGGAGCTCCTGGAAATCTCCTAAAATTCCAAAGTATACGAAAAAAAAAGTCATGAAAATCTCCTGAAATTATTAAAATATCCTGAAAACTCATAAAAACGTTATAAAAAAAGACAAATGGTCATTTTGGGGTGTCACTCAGTATGGACAACTCCAATCCTACTCGCAATTAAAAATATGGCATTGTCAGCGTTCCTTTAATAAATATAATAAGGCGAATTTTAACCAAAACGAGAAGTTCCAATAATTAATTTCATGTAATAGTCACTGACATATAAATATAGATCTAAATCTATTTCGATCTCGATATTTTGCTAGTTGAGACTCGATGATAAGTCTAAAAGACAATTCTGAATGTTTATCGGCTTTTTGTTGGAAAATTACCTTCTATCGTTCGTCAAAATAATTTTATCGTGATTTTGTACATAGTAAAATAAAATGCATAGACGTATTTATTTTCTAACAAAAAAAACAACTTGATTTTCACTTATTATCCTTATCCCTACCAAAACTAGGCCCCGCGCAAATTCGTTTCGCATAGGGCCCCTCAATCCGTGAATTTGTACGAATGACATTTTGTATTTGGTGGTGGATGTTAGTAAAAGTGCTACTAAAATCAACGTGCCCATTAGAGCTTGTATGTGTCGGGCGCGCAGTATGAAGCGGGTTTTTCCAAATCAAGTCCATGTGGGAGAAATTACTGTGTGCTAAAAATGTATGTTAGGTTGATCGTTAAACTGTGGCCCGTTAATTAGAATAAAAAAAAAGAAAAGGATGTTTAAAAAACAATAAAAAACAATATAAAGCCTAGGAACAAATCGACGAGCGTAGCCCGGTGCGTACTGCTGGTATAATCATAGACATCAATAAATATAGACTGGAAAAAGGAAATAACTTCATGTAACTTGAAAACATGTATATCTATTGTATTCGGATTTCCGAATTCTTAAAAATTGAAAAATTGCACGATTAAACAAAACTCCTAGACATAAATAAAGTACACAGAAATGCAAGTCACAAATTTTCGTTTCATAAAACTCTATTATCGGCCAGTCTATATTTATTTATGTCTATGGGTATAATATACATTAATACAATCTAGACATTAAAAAATATAATTTAAAAGTAGATCCCAATTTATAAATAGATTGAATTGAACATTTGATTCGGCAAAAATGTGTTAACTAAAATAGATTAAAATCCTAACTCTATAGAAAATGATTAAATAGTTCGGTCTGTATTCGAAACATTTATAAAGAGAACACACCTTGAGCCTGGGGATGAAGAAGCTCAGATAATTGTTTGCAGATGTGGAAAGGAAAAAAAGATTGCATTATTTTTTTTAGGTCTCACTATCTTGGATGAAGAAAGTAAGACAATTAGTTTCGTTTATAGTTTGGCGCAATCAAATTATATTTAGAACTATTTTGAGGTTAGAATGTACTTGAATGATTTTTTTAAGGGGATGTGTGTGTCTCGTTCAATTTTTAAAAAAGTGATGTTCATGTATTTTGTGACAAAGATTTACTGTTGCAGTGTTGAATGGCTGTATAGGAAATACAATAAACCAAATAAAAATGATTAGAACTTAGGCCACGAGACCTTCATCAGCTTCCATGTTTATTATGTCTATTGCCTGTAACTTGCCAGAGGTTGTCAAAGTTGTTCATTCTTACATACAGGAGATTGTCACTTACAACTTACACGAGTTAACTATTGGCCTATTTTCTGTTAATTGTTTTTCTTTTTACAACTCACTCTGTCTGTCTGTCTGGCCAAAAGTTTGTAAAGGTTATTTCTTCGACACCCAATCTCGAATCAAGCTGAAATTCAGCACAATTATTTCTTTTACCTGACAACACAAGAATCAATAAAACAATTAATCAATTAGTTAATTAACTATTGGTAAAGAATTACCTTGTTTGATATCGCAAACAAGGGAAAGAAATAGTACTTGACTGAAGTGGGGGTATAAGCTGAATATAAGCTTTGTCGTCTGAGGCTTAGTGAACACAAACATGAAATAGAAACAATAGATAACTGTACTATCTTCACTAGTAAGGTGGTTACCGCGTTGGCTTGAGAAGCCTGAGAGGCTTTAACCCGCAAGTTCGAATTCACGTATTCCTTTTTTTTTAAATACATTTCAAAAGCGATCACACAGATACCCCGTTCTTTATCCCCTTTCCAACTGGACCAGACAAGTGATATGATAATAGCGTATTGAAAACGCTAAAAGCATGAGATTGCGCTAAACAAAAAAAATTTAAAGATATTTCTAATCACAGATTTTTTTTTATTGTTAGTCTCGATCTAATACAAATTTAATGACATGACTGATCCAAAATATAAGCTTTGTTTTAAAAAGTATTTTTTTATATATTTTGCTTGTTTTGTTGTAGCTGATGAAGGCCTCATTGCCCAAACCTCTTCTGTTTTTATTTAGTCTGGCAGAGTGAACTCTATGTAAGTTTATTGTATGATGTATTCCATGTACTCGTGTGTCTCGTTCATCTTAAAGGATTTCTCTGAAGTAAAGAAATACGAAGGACTTCTGTTATAACCCTGGTGCTTATTTATTAGCTTGTTTAAAGCGTTGTTTTATAAAATGATTTGACCAACTTACCATTTTGGGTTGCGACACTCTATATCTTCAGCTCACTGTGATGTTATTTCTATAGAGTAATACTATTTATGTCATTACATGAGAGTCACATACATCATGCCTTCTTATACATAAAGGTTTCTACATTCTACTGACAAGAGATTGCTACGGGTTACTCTCAATAGGTTTGAACACTGCTTTGGTCTACGTTTTTTTCACACGATTAATAGCTGTTACTTACTTACAACGGTTGTCACTTACCACTTACAAGGTTGTTAATTTATTACTTACAGGGGTTGTCACTTTCCAAGTTATTAATTTGTTACTTACAAGGGGTTGTCACTAACCAAGTTATTAATTTGTTACTTACAAGGGGGTGTCACTTACCACTTACAAGGTTGTTACTATTACTAACAAGGAGTTAACTTACGAATTTGTACTTACAATAACTCTGGTAAGAAAACAAATGTAAGCAAAATGTCTTCATCAACTCCATTCTTATTTTTTTTATTAACTGGAGACGTTAACTTTACAAAATTGTTTTACTTCTAGAAAGAAAAAAAAAAGTGTTGGGAGGAACATTGTTTACAGATTGCGTTTATTTGAGTTCCACAGACAGTAGAGATTAGTATTTGGATATGTTTTAATCTAAAGCGAACTTTCACTTATCTGTTGTTTACCTTGAATTGTTTACTTTTCTCATTTGATGCTCAGAAAAAAAAAAGATCTGACTCTAAATAGTAATGAATAAAGAACTACATTTACACGTAGACTGTATGTGGATGTTTTTGATAGCGTTGTAGGAATGAAAACGGTTCATATTCCTCATTCTTCAAAGACTGCACTTGAAGAGTATGTTGGCTTTACAATAAGATTTACCAAACAATATATAGTTATAGTCTAAGTATTCTGTAGTATGCCACATGTACACAAACATATATATATATATATATATATATATATATATATATATATATATATATATATATATGTATAATCAAAGTATTCTGTATTTTCTAGAACTACACAAAGCTTATATACTCCTAAAAAAAAATTGAACGTAAAAAAAATGACGCTGTCACTTTCTCGGGCATTGTCAGTTTCACTGTGCCTGGAAACATCTGGTCTGTCTTAACCCTTCACTTTAGAGTATTAAGATATCTTCTTGGTGTATTAAGAGTTTGAAGCCCATTACAGATAATAAAATCACGCAGATTTAAACATTTCAATGATACGCTGTTATATATATATATATATATATATATATATATATATATATATATATATATATATATATATATATATATATATATATATATATAAATGTTTGTGTACATATGACATGCAAATGTATGCAGGTTTTTTAGACCTATGTTTCTTAGTCCTATATTCTTTTTATATTAAAAGTATATAACAATGAACAGTAAGCAATGTAAATATGTATTCAAAATTGTTCAATCATGACATTATGTATTTGAAGAGTTCAAAGGTCAACTATTTGACTCTCACGTGTTCACTACTTCTTAACTCTTGACAACATTGCTTCAATGTCCAAGCACTAGAAGATCGGCACTTTAATACCCCAAGTGTCAGATACCTAGAGACTATCCAAATTTAATGTGAATTAGACTGAACTTCTTAAGCCATAGGTCTCCTATCAGTGGCATAGCTAGGGATTTTGGGGGCCGGGGCGCTTGACCTCTTCAGGGGCCCCTGCATTTTCATTTTCGACATCATGACATGAGATGTAAATATTTAATGTAAAATAAATTTCGGACACTCATTTGGGGCTCTCATCAAGTGAGGGCTCGGGGGGGAGGATTTTCAAATTTGGACCCCCTCCACCACCCTAGCTACGCCACTGTCTTTTATTTTAATTAATGAGCTTTTAGAAAATACAAAATTAGTTTTAATTCGTTTTATAAAATATTAATATAATATTTCCCAATCCGTAAACAATTTTTAGAAATTACGATTGTTTGTTAAAAAAAGATATTTTAAATATTTTGCTGGTTTAAATTAAAATCTATTGTTAATGCTATTTTTTTTTGAATTGCTGTACCATGTCTTTCTAAAACACATATAGATTACAATGCCAAACTATTTTACTGTTAGTTTGACAGAAATGGAGGCCGCATGCTAAGCTATTGTACTGTTTATAGCAATGCGCACCTCTAAAATAGACTTTTAATGTAGGATTATGCTATAATTGTCTTGTATGAAAAACATATTTCTGTAGGTATTCAATGCTTGATAAGTTGAAAAGCTTTTTTATTAAACATTTTATACTGTTATTACAAATTATTTATTCTGTTACTTTTTGCAAAACTCTATTTCTTAAAAAAATTTCTTTTATCGGAAAGAGTAAATCTCGTACACCTTTTGTTATTGTGTTACTATTGCTAAAAATAAGCATTGAACGAAACCACCAACTTCTAATATTCTAAAAGAATTAGGGATTAAAAAAGCGTCTACTTCAGTAGAAGCCTCAGCCTCACATAATGTTCAAAACACATTTCTGTGTTGTATGATAAGTGCTTGACTGTAACTCACTCGGGAAAAACAGGATCAAAAAGGAGGTTGGTGTTTTCACACAAAGCCCTTGTTATATATTTAGATAAGAAAATAACAATAAATGAAAATAATATGTATATTTAGATAAGAAAATAACAACAAATGAAAGTAGGCCTAATATGTATATTTAGATAAGAAAATAACAACAAATGAAAATAATATGTATATTTAGATAAGAAAATAAATCCTCGCTCGGCTGCTGTCGATAGTAAAGAGATGGGTTGTGATCAATTAGCACAAGTGTTCCAGAGCCAGTTGTTGCTCTCTCAGAGTTGGTTCCTTATGGCGTAGATGCTGTAGACTTGTCCAGCCAGTTAACGTAAGTCCAAGTGTAAGGTGCAGTCAGCGCTGGTGACAGTCTCCAACTTGTGACTTTGCTTGATGAGACGAAGAAGATTAGTCCTGTTAGTAGATCGTCCTACACTGCCTTATGGAGCAGGGGAAGCAACGGTAGCGGGGATTTTATCACCTGGGAACAGGACGATGTTGTGGCAAGGGTTTGATGCACTTGAAGGATGTTGAGGCGGCAAGGGTTTGATGCACTTAAAGGATGTTATGGCAATGGTCTGATGCACTTTAAGGATGTTGTGGCAAGGGTCTGATGCACTTAAAGGATGTTGTGGCGGCAAGGGTTTGATGCACTTGAAGGATGTTGTGGCAAGGGTCTGATGCACTTGAAGGATGTTATGGCAAGGGTCTGATGCACTTGAAGGATGTTATGGCAAGGGTCTGATGCACTTGAAGGATGCTATGGCGGCAAGGGTTTGATGCACTTGAAGGATGTTGTGGCAAGGGTTTGATGCACTTGAAGGATGTCGTGGCAAGGGTTTGATGCACTTGAAGGATGTTGTGGCAAGGGTTTGTTGCACTTGAAGGATGCTGTGGCGGCAAGGGTCTGATGAAACTGAAGGATGCTGTAGGGTACATCTGGAACTTTAGGGCTTAGGCGATGCATGCAAATTTTGGGGTGCCTTCCTCCAGTTACTGAGTTGAGAAGGTGTTCTTCCAGGATCTAACGATCGGACTAGGATTCGATGTTACCCTTGCGCCTAGCAGTTAATCAAACTTAATAGCACAGAGAAATGCATAAAATACAAGCAATTAGATTTAATGATAGTAAATTGATTTGACAATAAATAAAGGGAAGTAATAATGTTTGTGAATAGCTGACTATGTCAGAAATAGATGGATGAGCCTCTCAGTTCCCTTTGAATAATAACAACCATAGAAGCTGAACCGAAATGAAGCAGAACTATGATAGAAACACTGGTAGCTTCATACATTGCATTCGTTACATTTTAATATCATAAAATCCAATTCTAGATTTCTGTATATTCTTACAGTCAATTTTTTGTTTTATTTTTTGTCCCGTTCCTCAAAAAGTTTGCCTATCACTGATTTAGGCCTTTGTAAAAAGCTTTTTACCCTTGAGGCCTGAAACTGATGGTGTTAATAAAAGTGTGTGGTGTCTACTATGGTAATACCGTACATTGATTGCCTTATAATTGAAGAATGCAAGGACAAAAGATAAAAGTAACTAAGGTACATATCTAGAATTCCACTTCACCTTTACCTATCCCTACGACTGTTTGACCGTTGGGGCACCACACACGATTTGTTGATTGTTTTTCTCCATTCCTGTCTTTTGCCTTTGAAAGAATCTCTTTCAATGGTTCCATTCTTTTATGTTGTCTTCCCATCGCTTTTTTCTGTCTGCCTCTTTTTCTTTTTCCTGGTACTGTCTCTTGAAGGAAAGTCTTTGCGAGCCCTGAGGACCTTTGATATGGCCATAGATTTAAAAGTTGCCTTTTTATAGTAGTTAGTAGGTCATCGTGGGGCCCAACTTCTGTATTAATCCTGCTTCTTATATCTACATTTGTGATGCGGATATTGTGATACCTAAGATTTTTCTGTATGTCTCAATTCTATTGCTAATATTCTCCATCTAGTTCTGCAGTTAGCTTCCAGGTATAAAGCAGGTTGTTCCAATTCAAGTCAAAAGTCTATGTCAGAGAACATAACGATGCGAAGGGTGAAAAAAATAAATAAAAAGGAGACGGAGAGAGAGAGAGAGAGAGAGAGAGAGAGAGAGATAAAGAGAAAAGGAAAGAGAAATAGAGTGAGCCGTACCAATACTTGTTACAGCTACAACAATTTGTAGGTTAACAAGTATGTTAGGGGGTTGTTAAACTGAAGCCCGCTTGATGAAAAAATTAAAGAAAGTATTAAATGTCCCGACCAAAATATACAATCTATAATAAATATATAATAAATAATATATAACAAATCAAGCAGTACACACCCTTTGATTTTTTCCCACGTTAAATATTGTTAACTTTGGATAGAACATCCACTTCTTTTATTAACTTCTAATAAACGGGCAACTTTTTAATGATTTCTTTAACATATTTTTGTAACAGTCTCGTTGGGACCTCATTGAGACGTGTTATGGCTTTTGAGTCACCTACCAAAATCGTGCTTAATGCAGGAGAAGGACCTCTCGGTGAGAGAGTGAAAACGCGATACCCAAAACAGTGTACTTTTAGTCCTGGCAATGAGAGGACCCCTATTTCTAGTGGACTATTTCTGTATTTAGTTGTATTCATATTGAAGTTACATAATATTTCTGTGGGATTGATAATGTTATACAACTGATGAAATGTATTCCATGTACCCAGTATCTGAAACTGGAGAAGCACACTAGTTCGTTATTTATTTAATTCTAATAAAACTTCTTTTCTGCTCCATTGGACTTCATAGATTGATTACTAGCTATTTTGTCATTAAAGTTTTTTATGGACTAAATGTAGCCCCATGCTTTAACCTACACGACATTTCGTTATCTGTTAGCTAATTGTGTTACAGGAACCCTCCTTTTCTTTTCACCCTGCGCATTTTTCCTGAAACGATCCCTTTATAACGCCCCCCCCCCCGACATACACACATATATATGTTTGGCCCGTGAATAAGCAGCTCTGTGTCAGTGGGGAACGACCATATGGCCTGAGCCGCCTGTGTGCAGGGTTGCAGCTACGGCTTCCAGTGTGCCCACACCTACCGCTTCACTGCTTGCCTGTCGCCACAGGACTTTGGTTTGGTTGTGTTGGTGGGGGGGGGATGACAAGTGACTTGCGCTGGAATTTGGATTAAAGTGAGGAGGATTCGCGCAACACGTCGACCTCACTCTCTCGCCCTAAAGCCCGTCCTTTTCCGGAAGCAAGATTTGGTCAAGACGTCCGGGGACAAGTTTGGGTGCAGTGGATGACCAGAGACTTTCTGTGTGTCTTGTCCTGCTCTTGAGTACTCCACAGCACTGTGCTGGTACTTGCCATTCTGTCCGATTAGTCTAGTTTTGTGACGTTACGCACAGGCCGCTAAGTCCAGACTTCACATGCTAGGTTTGACAGAACCCCATACACCCCGGCAGCCCCCTGAGTGGCTGAGCAGCCCTATTTAGGAGTGCACTTCTCACCTCCATAGCATGAGGACAGGGCTAGAAAAGGTGCCCCAAAAATTGCCTGCTCAAAACTACCCTAGCCAGCCTACCGCAGTTGGCGGGAACCTTATTCAAGCGGTCGATATTCAAAGAAAAAGACGAGGATAGTTCCTCTTACCATAGGCGCATGGAATGTGCGCACACTACTTGACAACGACACATCTGATAGACCACAAAGACGAACTGCACTAGTAGCCAGGGAGCTCCACAGATACAACATAGACATAGCAGCACTAAGTGAAACTCGGCTTGCAGATGAAGGTGAACTCTGCGAAAGAGGAGCTGGATATACTTTCTTCTGGAGCGGTAGAAGCACTGAAGTACGACGTGAATCTGGAGTCGGCTTTGCCATAAAAACATCAATAGTATCCAAACTATTCGGGCCTCCCAAAGGAATTAGGGATAGGCTCATGACCCTAAAGCTGCCTTTACAAAACGGAAAGAAACATATTTCCATTGTTAGCTGCTACGCACTCACCATGACCAACCCAGATGATGTCATAGCAAAGTTCTACGAAGAACTAAACTCCACCTTACTTGATATTCCAAAAACAGAAAAGCTACTCATTCTCGGTGACTTCAACGCAAGAGTCGGCTCTGACCATCACATCTGGAAAGGAGTCTTAGGCAAATGTGGGATAGGTCAATACAACAGCAACGGTTTATTACTACTCCAGACCTGTGCTGAACACAAGCTGCTCATATCGAACACAATATTCAGTCTTCCAATGAGAAAGCGAACTTCCTGGATGCATCCCCGCTCAAGACACTGGCACCTCATAGATTACGTCATCACCAGACAATCTGACCGTCAGGACATTCGTGTCACCAAATCTTGCTGTGGTGCAGAGTGTGGAACAGACCACCGCCTCATCATTACAAAACTAAACATTCGTATCCAACCATAGAGACGTCCGCAAAAATCAAAACCCCTAAAAAGGCTAAACACGGCCAGTTTAGCAGATGACAAAACTGAAAAGTCGCTTGCAGATGCAATAGAGAACTGCCTCAAGTCCACCGTTCTAACTGAATCAAATGTAGATAAAAGCTGGGAATGCTTCAAAGAAGCTATCTATAGCACATCATTAAACATACTCGGTCCTATGGAGAGAAAGCATCAGGACTGGTTTGATGAAAACAGTACTGAGATCAGAAAACTATTAGACGAAAAGCACAAGCTCCACAAATTGTGTCTGAACAACCCAAACTCCCAGTCCACTAAAGATGCATTCACTAACATTCGCAAAAATGTGCAAAAACAGCTACGCCAAACGCAAGATACCTGGCTTAGCAAGAAAGTGGAAACAATACAGAAATTTGCTGACAAGCACGATATGAAGAACTTCTACCATGCCATAAACGAAATCTATGGACCCACAAAGTCAGGCTCATCCCCTCTATTAAATGCTGATGGGACAATCCTATTGACAGATAAGGAAGAAATCCTAAAACGCTGGGCAGAGCACTTCGAAAAGGTTCTCAATACACCTTCCATCATAAATGAAGCGGCCATAGACAGGCTACAGCAAGTAACAATAAATGAAAAAATGGATGACCCCCCTACGCTAAAGGAAACCGATCTTGCCATTCAACAGCTCGCAAGCGGAAAAGCCCCAGGAGCTGAGTCCATTCCCGCAGAGGTCCACAAAAAAGGTGGATTAGCCCTGATTGAAAGACTTCATAAGCTCTTCTTAATTATGTGGGGAAAAGAGTCAATACCACAAGACTTTTAAGATGCCACAATTGTTCATTTATACAAGCGAAAAGGAAACCGCCAGATCTGCGACAACCACAGAGGAATATCTCTTCTCTCTATTGCTGGGAAAATCCTTGCACGCATCCTACTAAATCGGCTCATGCAACACATAGAATATGGTCTACTACCAGAAAGCCAGTGCGGCTTCAGAAAAGAGCGTGGAACCATTGACATGATCTTTGCAGCAAGGCAGCTCCAGGAAAAATGCCAAGAACAAAATGCTGACCTGTTCTCAATATATGTCGACTTAACAAAGGCATTCGACACTGTTAGCAGAGAAGGACTCTAGAAGATCATGTCAAAGTATGGCTGTCCACAAAAATTCATAACCATGGTGAGACTATTTCATGATGGCATGAAGGCTCGTGTCCAAGAAAGTGGAGAACCATCAGAGCCCTTCGAAGTATCAAACGGGGTAAAACAAGGCTGTGTCCTAGCACCTACACTGTTCAGTATTATGTTCTCCGCTATGCTGACAGATGCATTCACAAATAGAGAAAAAAACGGGATAAATATATCATACAGATTTGATGGTGGCCTATTCAACCCGAGGCGGCTTAAAGCAAAATAAAAAACAAATGCAGCAGTAATCAGAGACTTGCTATTTGCTGGCGGCTGTGCCCTAAATGCCTGCTCTGAAAACGATCAGCAGAGCATCGTCAGTGACTTCTCAAGAGCATGCTCAGACTTTGGCCTTACCATCAATACGAACAAGACTGAAGTCTTATATCTACCTGCTCCTGGGAAAGCCAACTCGGATCCAAGCATTACTATAAATGGACAGGATATAAACGCAGTGGACAAATTCACATATCTTGGCAGCACACTCTCCAGAAATGGAAAAATTGATAGTGAAATCGACCTGCGTATCGCCAAGGCCAGTGCATCCTATGGCAGACTGTCTACAAATGTCTGGAACAGACGTGGTATCACCACAAACACCAAGCTAGGGGTCTATAGAGCCGTCATCCTCCCTACATTGCTCTATGCCTCAGAAACATGGACAGTGTACAGTAAACATGCAAAGAAACTAAACCACTTCCACAAGACATGTCTGAGAAAAATACTAAATGTCAAATGGCAAGACAAAATACCAGATACAGAAGTCCTTCGAAGAGCGTGTCTGCAAAGCATCCACACAATCCTGATGCAGTCCCAGCTGCGATGGGCAGGTCACGTCTACAGAATGGAAGACCACCGCATCCCTAAACGACTCTTATATGGCCAACTAAGTGAAGGAAAGCGCTCGCGAGGTGGGCAAAGAAAGCGCTTCAGGGACACCCTCAAAGCTTCTCTGAAGGCGTTCAGCATTGACCCTGGCACCTGGGAGACAGAGGCACATGACATAGCATCATGGCGTTGCGCTGTGAAAACTGGCGCACAGGTTGCTGAGGAGAAAAGAACAACGCTGGCAGAAGAAAAACGCCAGAAAAGAAAAGCAAGACAAACGACACTAGCTCCAGCTGGAATAACCTGCCCAGTGTGCGGCCGAACATTCCGGGCTCACATAGGTCTCACCAGCCACATGAGGAGGCATAAAACCCCAGTGCAAAGCCCTCAGCCCCCTGGATGACAAAGTGGTCATCATCGAACCACTATGGACGAACTATATATATATATGTTTGGCCCGTGAATAGTAATATCACCCTTTGACATACCGTACATCAATGGAAAATATACTGACGCACCTGTGTTTCAGTCAGCTGTGCTATTATGTTAGAGATTGAGGGTGTTTGAAACATGTCTCTACAGCAGTAACTGGTCATATGTGTTTTGGACGTATCATCCGCGTTTAGTCATATTTGAGTATGTGTGATTGTGCGTTGATACATATACATGGTATACTGTACATTGTTATAATAAGTCTGAATAATAGACATTATTAGACATTCATCACTCATTAATTTAATTATTTATTAAATGTTTATATGTTAACAGTGCGTTGAGAATTTATTTGAAGTTAAAAATTTTTAAATTTACTTTGTGTTGCTGTCATTTAGTCTGTCGAGGTGGGAACCTGGTTAATTAAAGTCTAGCTAAACCTGTGACACCTTCAATCTCTGTTCTTCGGTTTGTTATCGAAATATTTCATATACTCTTATGTTGCTTTTTTGGCCAGACCCCCCCCCTCCCATCCAGCGTTCACACTTTATTGGATCAACAAAGCACCAAGGCTAGACATGGTGTCAGCAGAAAGGCTAAAACACAAAGAACAGTGCATTGTTAACAGAATGACTGATCTCTTAAATCTTTGTTGGCGAACTTCTTAAGTCCCCGAGGACTGGCAAAAAAGGAGTCATTGTAAAGCTTCCTAAAAAGGGCAACTTGGTATATTGCAACAACTGGAGGGGCATGATGGCTCTGTAGACTTTAAAAAAGGGTTTGATTGTGTACTTCGAGAATCACTATGGAAAATAATTAGAGAATATGGCATCCCAGATTCGTACAGATCCTACGACACCTATACAGGCAATCTAGCTGCTGCATTAAAACAGAAGGAACAACAAGAGTTCACAAGCACGCTATTCAAGTTATATCACGCTTTATACGTTAAGATATAATTCGCTATTAGCGCTTTCTTTACCGGCAGTTTGATGCATCAAGTGAACAACCATCAACATCACCATTCCACTAAATTCACCAACATACCAATAGGGGGGGGGGTCAACAAAATATAAAAATTTGGATAAAATATGAATAATTAGTATATATTTTTAAGATAAGTCAACAATATGTGTGATGACAAATATTCGCCAGTCCTCACCAACCTAAGACCAGTGTGGACAAGTGCAAACAGATGGACAGATATATTGAAAAGTATTCTGAGCTCTGCTCATCAAATATCTGCCTCAGTCTTGGACGCTTTCAAAGAAGTATGCTTGAACTACTTGGAGAAGCTAGTCTAGAAATACTTAATAAAGTCATAGACAAGTTGGCTACTGCTCAAATACTTAATAAAGTCATAGACAAGTTGGCTACTGCTCAAATCCCTAGACATAAAGGTATTTTCCACAGATCTTTTCAAGCAATACAAAACTACCTTAAACTATGAATGAACTGTTCTGGTTGCAAGAGGATTAGTGCCACAGATTTACGAAATACGAATATGGTAACCATGTAGCCTACATCACAACATCACAAAGGTGACAGAAGGGACTGCAATAACTAACGGGAAATGGCCCTAGGGGTCAAGGTCTCTCGTGTTGTCGCAGCTACAGAAATGTGGAGATAGTGTCCTAGAGCCTCAATGTGATTTCTACTCTTAGAGATAAATTTTAACTTCAAATAAATTCTCAACGCACTGTTAACATATAAACATTTAATAAATAATTAAATTAATGAGTGATGAATGTCTAATAATGTCTATTATTCAGACTTATTATAACAATGTACAGTATACCATGTATATGTATCAACGCACAATCACACATACTCAAATATGACTAAACGCTGATGATACGTCCAAAACACATATGACCAGTTACTGCTGTAGAGACATGTCTCAAACACCCTCAATCTCTAACATAATAGCACAGCTGACTGAAACACAGGTGCGTCAGTATATTTTCCATTGTTATGTTCTCCTCAACAGCTACACGTAGAGAACAAAGAATACATCGCTATCAATGATTTGACCTTTGAGATGAGCTCTCAACTTTGTGTGTGTGTGCACAATTTTCAATTTATGAGTTGTTGTTTTTTTATTAGCATTACAATAAACATGTAACACATGGCGCAACCTTGACTTCATGAAGTAGTTGTGTAATTAGTCACTTTGACTAGTAGTTGTGTAATCAGTTACTTTGACTAGTAGTTGTACCCTCCACCTACTCTCTTTGGTTTGCTTCCTTTTGATCTGGAAAACAAAGAACGCTGACATTGAGTATAGCAAATGTGTTGTAATGCTAGCCTAACAACTAAAAGTAAAAGTAGTTAGACCTTGCGGTCTATAATAATAATAATAATAATAATAATCTTTATTATCCGTAAGGAAATTTGTCTTACAATTTGTGCATTACACCAAACAAAAAACATTATAACTATAAGAAACGGTGCTATAGGGCAGATAATGTCATCTGTTTCTGTGGCCTATAACACACGAGGAGAATGAACGCTATTACATTTTTTTTGTCAAATATAAAATTGAACACGAGCGGTCGAAACTTTCTTTTTTAGAACTGCATGCCGAAAACACAAGTTTTTTAGAATTAATTTGTGCCGGTAGACAATGTGATGACCTACACTTATTAAATGCTACTAAATACCATTGAAATCTTCTTGTGATTTTGTTTTAAAATCGTGATAGGCATATAAAAAAACAACATGTTTGCATATTCAATTTCAGACAAAAATGCGTCCCTTTCTAAAGACTAAAAGTAGCCATTGCACCTATTTTTATCATGTGATGAAATCGGATTTTCAATATTGGTTTTATTTATTGATATTAAAATTGTAAAATTTACAGAGAGATTCAAAGAACTAATAGTTTTTTCCCCTGTCACTCCAACTAAAAACTGATTTAATATGTCTAATAATGTCTCAATAGATAAAAAAAAATATGCAAGTAATTGGATCAACAGCGTTTAGCGTATAATTATATGAGTTGTTGTTAGCCTACTTCAGTTGTAGAACGATTATGGTATGTTTAATACAACACATTTTATGTGACTGTAGAGTCATACTCTCGAGAGGTATTCCTGTCCACATATTACTCTGATTAAGGCGACATTCGCTTTGGCGGTATAGGAGCGAACTAGTTTTCGTTTGGCACGCGTTTCTTCCAGAGCTGAGGCCGATGCATTTCCCCTGTCTATACCTTCCTTAGTCACCATCTCTCTCCGCATAGTGCGATCTAGGGCTATGTCTTTCTAGTAGTAAACATCAATGTCCACTGCTTGGAGGTCCCGTTTGATTACATCCACATATCGGAAGTGGGGGCAACCTGGGTTTTTTTTTTGAGCCTGACTTTCTGGATACGATTGCCCCTCATTCAGTGAACATGACCAAGTCAGTGCAAGCGGCGTTATCTGAGGATTGTAAAGATGCTAGGAAGTGAATTTAATTTTCTCTCTTGCTTTGACTCATTGTCGTCCAATAGCGTGCTCATAACAAGCCTTGTAGACCTCCATTTTGGTCACTGTAGCTTCCGGCTTTTCCAAACTATTGGTCTGAGTCTAGCGAAGGTAGGCGCAGCCTTTCCTGTGAGTTTTTTTTATCTCCTCTTCTAGGAGCATGTCATCTTGAAGTGTGGATCCCAGGTAGCATATGTTATGTACGACTTCAATCTTGTTTTCATCAATGAAGATGGAGGATGGGGATGTAGCAGGAGGTTATATAGTTAGCCCATTCATTTTGATAATAGTTACCCCAAACTCATTACAGGCCTTAGAGAAGCGGGACATTAGTAACTTCCGTTTATGTGCCACTACTGCAGCATCATCCGCCAATAGCAAAGGATGATTAAATTTCGAATGAAGATAGATACCTTCAGTGGATTATTCCAATGCGTGAAAAGAGTGTTCCAAAGACGGTTGGGTTCAGGACATAACCTTGTTTAACTTCGCTGTTTATGTTAAATCTTTCGGAGCAGGCGCCGTTGGACTTCACAGTGCACATCATATTTTGGTTACATTTAGTAGCTTGGCTGGACAGCCTATTTTCTATAAAAATTTTAAGAGACCATCTCTGCTGACTATATCGAAGGTCGAAGTCAGATCAATGAACGCAATCTACAAAAGCATTTTTTGTTCTCTGCAGCTGACGGAGAGAGCATATCATATCAATCGTGGGTCTCCCTGAGCGAAAGCCACATTGGGATTCTGGGTAGAACCGATCAGCGAGTTTTTTGTTGCCTAATTAGTATCACTTGGGAAAACATTGCTTACAATACTTAGGTGGGATATTCCCCTATTGTTATTTAAATCGCTTCTGTCGCTTTTTTTTTTTAATAAAGAGTGAAAATCTTAGCTGTCCTGTGGCAAATCACCTTCTAGCCAACATTTGCAGAGCAGTTCATGTAGAGGTTGGCTTAATGTCGTTTTGCACTGTTTTAGAAGATCTGGAGGATACCATTACTGCGAAGGGGTTAGTATAGCTGATTTAGGGTCGTACCAATCATTCCGCTTTGTAAAATAAAGTCTTTTGTATGGACAAGGTGTTCTCAATTTTTCTGTTGCTGTGTTTCAAGGAGATTTTTGTAGTCGCGTTCAAAAGATTCCGCAAACTGCTTCTCGCAATCAGAGTGGCACATCGGATTGAGGGACTCCATTCTGATTAACATGGTGTATTTCTTAACCAAAATGAATTATCTGTGTCGCATTTGAGATCATCAAGAACGTTTAGTGTTCAGTATTTGGGATTTCATTGAGAAGAGATGAAAGGTTGTTATAGAACATGTCCTTGACTTCTGGTGCATAATAACGTACAAACATAGTCACGTGTCCAATAGATGTGTTATGTGACAGCAGTCTTTCTAAACCATTACACTTTAGCTCTGCTGTGTTCGGTAGTGTTTTTTTAACTGTGAAACCAACGACGTATTAGTCAAGTGATCCTTCATGTTCTACTTTGCATTGCTAGAAGAAGGTATAGTCTTTTTCTTTCATTGAATCAGCTAAGCGAGTTTCTTGGAGAGTTCATCGTTTATTAATGTAGATTTTCTAGCATCTCTTTCGTCCATAAAGTTATAATTGAGGCCGGTTTGTAAGGTCCGTACATTCCAGGTGCCCAGTTTAAGAGTTGAGTTCCTCTTTTTTTTCTTCATGTCATTTGTTTTGTGCCTGCTTTTCAGATTTTGTCCTATCCTCGTGTACTAAATGAGGAATGCGGGCATGACGGGACAACAACTTAATGACTGGGGGCTGTTCAATGGGAGCCTAGAATCACTCCCACCAACGGAAGTGACCCCTAGTCCTCTGCTCTATATCGAGTAGTGTAGCTTATAACCGGTAACTGCCACTTCCCGTGTTTCGTCGACACCAAAGGTGAAGCTGGAATGTCCTCTCTAGCTTTTATGGTGCTTTGGAGATTTGCATTATTTATGATCAGAACGATGTAGTCCACACAGCAGCCCCCCCCCCTCCAAGCATATGATGTGTCCAAAGGAACGTCAAATATCCGATGAAGTTTAGGATCTGTACCGTCTCCGGTTTTGCCAGGGTGTAGCACTGTGTGTCACAAGTTGCCTAATGGTCACCAGCTCCTGATTTTTCGTCATAATTGGTTCCGTAGGGTTGATATCACCGGAAGAGGTAATGGTTTTAAGAGCACCATTTCCTATAAAATACTTCCAATGGCATGCGTTTCAAAAAGCCTCAGACAATTACTCCAATCCTGGTCTTCACGTGCGGATTGAGTCCGGTGGAACTAACAGAAGAGGCAAAGGTGAGCAACAGGAGCCTTGACCAGTAAGCTTCTGGCAGGATGGGCTCGTTAGTGAGAACAAGGAGTAGGTAGACTAAATCCAAACCTCCGCTGCCTTGCTGATGTACCTAACATGGGAAAGGCTTCGAGAGACAACCCCTGAACATTGAATGATATATTTTAAAAATTAATTTAGAGGGTAGATACAAAGGTTCTTATATCCTGTGTCTTTTGAATCTTATGAGAATTATGTTAGAACAGAGAAAATTGACTATTGATACCTAGTATCTTATTAGAGACATTATTTCAATAACTGTTTAAATAATTATTTCACGGTCTTAAATTTATTTCTCTAACATAATGATTCAAATTTATTTCTATCTTACCTAAACAATGGGAGTCAATATTAATTTAAAAATCTTCCAAGGATTCATAAAACTTGGAGCCATAGACGCATCCTTTCTGTACCATACAATCCATGTTAAGAGACATTTATGCACAGTTTATTTCTTGACAATAAATCTCCTTTTTTTGATGCACATATGCCATTTACAGTTAAAAATAATATTTGTAATGCGGTCCTTCGTCTGCCTACACAGATTCTTGTTCTCAAGAGAGTGATACTGCATGCAGACCTGCCATGTCATAATGCAATTCCTCTGTGGAGACTTAAGGTGACATCAATGTATTTCTTCTTAACCAAGCTCGATCATGGCAGTGTCAGAAAATAACTTTTACTTTATGATATTTAAATACTAATAAAACATTGTTTTTGATTTCATGGCCATGTTATACTTATGAAGTTCCTCTAGTGCATAATTCTTTGATTATCGAAGATATTTTAATCTTTTCCTTATTCTAAAAGTGACAGAAATAGCGTAAAGGTTTATTGCATTCAATGATCTATACAAATTACAAGTGAAAAATGCTGAAATTCAACAAATAATATGTTTCCATTGTAAGATTTTGGGGTTCAGTATATAATACAATTATTTTAGCCAAAAAAGTAGCACAAAATATTTAATAGGAAAGAATACATTAATTGTTTAGCAACATTCTCTGCATGAGAGATGAACAGTACAACATGAACAGACCTACCATATGAAGCAACTAAAACAACAAGTAAAAGCAACAGGAAATAGAACAAATTTTAAAAAAGTATTTAAAAATGTATATTTATTTGATTTGGAAAATAAATAAAATATAGGAAAACATTTATAAAACAATCTGATATATTTTTATTAGAATCTTAAGAAAACATTAACTTTTTTTTTCTTATAGATTAAAAAAAAATCTTTCGGGATGATTTTCTTATACATTGATAAAAACAAAAATGTATAACACTATAACTGTAACATGTATAGTGTGCACAAGGAAAGGTTGTATACAATAATGTAATAGAGACAAAGCATTTTTTTTTATATATTATACATATAAAGCCTTTTCTAACTTTAAACTAGTTTTAAAGAGATATTTGATTGTAGTTTTTAAATTCTTGCATAAGTAGAAATTCAATAACATAATTTATGCATGTAAAATGAAATCTTTCCAAAAACACTATTTCAAGAAAATATAATGAATATGTTTTTTCTTCAGTGTTGGAGAATGGTATGCACTTATTGGCCTATATTTAATAAAAAAAACAAATAAAGGTTTTTTAAAGAAACTTTTAGGGTCATTCAAATAGAAAATAGAAACTCTATATACCAGTAAAATTTACAAGAACTAATTAATTTATTTACAGAAAAATTTCTGGCATAACTATGTACAGTTATTCCTTTGCTTTTCGTGGGTGGGGAGTGGGGTGTGCAGTGCCAAGACCAACTGCGAAAAATGAATTTCCACAAAGTAGATAAAAAATAAATTTTTATGTATTTAATGATTTTTTGGACTTCAACGAACCCTCCCTGTACTGTCCAGAACCCACCCTTTGCATAAAACTGTTTTTCTATAATGTTTTCAACTGAAACTACATGTGATACCAAACCAGTTTCTTGAAAAGAGTAATTCTTAAATTATGATTTAGATGTGGACATAACACATGTACTGCATGCAAGAAATACTTGTCAAAGAGAGATTTTGTCACCTACAGTCCTAGTCTAATACATATAAATATTTTGATAAAAATACTTTTAATTTATACATAATAAGAAAATGATATTGTTAGGCACCTAGTCTAATTTATACTTTACAGTACCTACTCTAATACCAACAGGATGTACAAGTTACTAACATATAGAATAATAATTGAACTCAAAGGAAGATGGAAAGGATTTAAAAATAAAATCTTAAACATTTGTGAACTTTTCTTTGCAAATAATTGCAAAAATATAGAATTGAATGAAATTTAAATGGATTTAATTATTTTGGCTATTTATATTTCATGGTTTGCTTAGATTTTCCTTAAATATCTGCAATATAGTGGAGATAAGCAGTATTGAAAAATTAAAATAAGCGAATCTGGGAAAAATAAACCAGGAAGTAGCCAGGGAATTACTGTCTGATATTAAAAAATGTTTAAAATTTGTAGATGCTTTTTTTTCATTTGCATTACTAAAAAAATTTTAATAAAGTTTTAAAAATGTTAAATAAAAAACATCAAACTTAATTAATAGTTAGACAAGGTACCAAATACAAATTGACTTTCTTTCTCTTTATGGTTCAAATGGTTCATGAAGTGATGAAGTGGGAGTAAGGTGTATTAATTAGGGGGCAATAGAGGATATTCACACTTTTGAAACTCCATCCACTCAACATGGTTGCTCCTTCCATTCACAGTATTCATCAAGATTGACTTTATAAAAGAAAACTCATATTAAGGCAAATATAGTTCCTATGTTTATATTGAAATATTTTTAATCAAGCTACAATAAAAATATTATAGTTAAGTAAAGAAAAATATGAAATGGGACATAAATAAATGGAATTAAAAAAAAACAACATTCTATTATTTCTAAATCTTTATAGTCACAAGGAAGATCAAGGGAGGTAACAACTGGAGACATGGTAAAGAACCTGAAGCTTTTCAACTGCTTTACAACAATCAAGGGATGGTTTTTTGGTCATTACCTTCGGTCATCGTCTACATTGTTTCTGTCATTATCTCTACCTCTATTTCTGTCTCCTCTATTAGATTGATCTGAATTAGATGTTTCAACTTTTCTTTCGAGTTTGATAAGCTGATCCTGTAACTTTTCTATATCTTCTTGTCTCTGAGAGAAGTGTAACAATATAACTTGTAAGGATAAGAATTATCAAAAACTAAAAAACTAAAATGAAAGGGAATTGTGTAAGACTATATCATGTTCAGTGTCATTATAGGATGAGCATGCGTAATTAAAACATAATGGTAAATGAATATTATTTTAAAATAAACAAAAATACAATTAACTTTCAATTTTAAAAGGTATTAGATTGAACTAAATGATTATGCAGAAGAAAACATTATTATTATGGCATTGATTATACAAGAAACATGGCAACCCCAAGAAGCATAGTATTGCTGTTAGCAAAGCCTTAAGTAAATGATTATTAGAGTAGGAACCAGAACCACTTATTTGCATCTCACATCAATACATTAATTTTCTTAATGAATTAATGTTAAAAACGACTATTTTCATTAAAACGCTCTGCTTCTATGTATAGCTTGGTTAATGACAATATCAGAGCTTGCTATTAAGTGTAGACCACTGGGATTAAAAAAACAACAACTTTATTATCGGTACTTCACTTTGTTAGAAAACAAAACAACAACTTTATTATCGGTACTTCACTTTGTTAAAAAAACAACAACTTTATTATCGGTACTTCACTTTGTTAAAAAAACAACAACTTTATTATCGGTACTTCACTTTGTTAAAAAAACAACAACTTTATTATCGGTACTTCACTTTGTTAAAAAAACAACAACTTTATTATCGGTACTTCATTTTGTTAGAAAACAAAACAACAACTTTATTATCGGTACTTCACTTTGTTAGAAAACAAAACAACAACTTTATTATCGGTACTTCACTTTGTTAAAAAAACAACAACTTTATTATCGGTACTTCACTTTGTTAAAAAAACAACAACTTTATTATCGGTACTTCACTTTGTTAGAAAACAAAACAACAACTTTATTATCGGTACTTCACTTTGTTAGAAAACAAAACAACAAAAAAACGAGCGTGCACTAGACTGTTGAACTATTTCAACAAGAACTACAGGATGGCCCTATTATCTGGATCATAAGCAATCATGTACAGCTGGAACAGGATTTTGTCTACTTTTCTAAACAAAAAAAAATCTTTCAATCAAATTATATTACCCTATACCCTAAATGCCAAGCCTAAAAAACATTTGGAGAAGTTGAGACTGCAATAGTGAAAGTTAGCAGCGCTTTTTTTGCCGCTTTCAAACGACAATGTGGCCAATAGATCGCTTTTTCAGTCAAGAAAGATTCAAGTCTAAAAAGCAATGATTCTCACAATCTGTAACTTGGGTGCTGTAAAGAAAGCAATGATGACGCAAGAAAGAACAATATTTCTGAGTACAGATGTGGACAGAGGCACTCCTTACTGTTTGAGATTTGGCAGGGCACCTATCCCATATTTGGGATTCTGAGTACAGATGTGGATAGAGACACTCCTTACTGTTTGATTTAAGATTTGGCAGGGTACCTATCCCATATTGGGGATTCTGAGTACAGATGTGGACAGAGGCACTCCTTAAGAGGGCACCTATCCCATATTAGGGATTCTGAGTACAGATGTGGATAGAGGCACTCTTTACTGTTTGATTTTGAGATTTGGCAGGGTACCTATCCCATATTAGGGATTCTGAGTACAGATGTGGATAGAGGCACTCCTTACTGTTTGAGATTTGGCAGGGTACCTATCCCATATTAGGGATTCTGAGTACAGATGTGGATAGAGGCACTCATTACTGTTTGAGATTTGGCAGGGTACCTATCCCATATTAGGGATTCTGAGTACAGATGTGGATAGAGGCACTCATTACTGTTTGAGATTTGTCAGGGCACCTATCCCATATTGGGGATTCTGAGTACAGATGTGGACAGAGGCACTCCTTACTGTTTAAGATTTGGCAGGGTACCAATCCCGTATTGGGGATTCTGAGTACGGATGTGGATAGAGGCACTCCTTACTGTTTGAGATTTGGCAGGGTACATATCCCGTATTGGGGATGAAAGTAAGTTAAAGACAATCATTTATGAAGAGCTTAAAGGAGGACCGCGTTAAGCTTTAAAGGGACATCACCTGCCAGCAGAGACACTCGAGAACTCTTAGAAATGTCTTTATTTAGTGATATTGTTCTCCAGCAGTAGAGACATGTTATTAGAGCTCTAGAATGAATTATTCAAGCGCCAATACCTTGTTAGATGTATACAGCAGAGTAGAAACACACAGTCTTATGAAAGCAATAAAGTAATTATCAAAATTTTTGTATGATTGTTGTAGTGGTTATGCTAATATTGCATAGAAGTACTGTATCTAAGTGTATACTGTACCTAAGTGTATACTGTACCTTTTTTTAAATGCATATTTTTATTTATTCATTTGAGATTCAATAATTGTTTTGGATCATTTCCGAAAATATATCATGAAAAAAATTAATGGGGTCATTTCATCTATTTGTAATTAATACAATGTTGAAATATAATATAAGCTATCCCTACAAGACCAACGTCTAATCTTTCGACTCAGGACCGGACACAACAGAATGCGACAATACATGTACCGGAAGCTCAAAACTGGAACCAGTGAAATCTGCCCATGTGGAGTGTCACCAGAGAATGCCAACCACGTCCTCCAAAACTGCTCTCTTTACCAAGAGGCCCGTATAAGACACTGGCCCCAAAACACCCCAATAGAAAGAAAACTATATGGAGAGCTCCCTGATTTGGAAACCACTGCGCAGTTCATCTCATGTATTGGTCTAGTCATCGGAACACTCCAACATAACGATGAGAACGAAGAAGAAGAAAAAGGAATATAATATATACTATAATACCATGCAATATATTGCATTCTATTTTTTCCTCTAGTTAGGATGTTGCAGGATAACACTAAGATGCTTGAAGTTTTAATTATTATGGTTAGAAGCAGGCACTCAAGCAAAATAGTTACTCTCTTCACTAACCTCAATGCAATACTTTCTAAAGAGGACATTTAGGATTAGAGCGGAGAAAGTTTGCTATTGTTATTTTGATCTTGCTCTGATAATTGTTGAGACATTGGGCGAGGGTTGTCTTCAGTTTTCAGTGTCAATTCTCTTGTATAATCAGCATTTCGCTTTTCTTGGTTAACATATTCCTCTTTATTCACGTCATCTTCTTTTGTTTTGTTTTCTTGTATCTTACTTTTGTTAGGGAAATCATATGATTTCTGAATTCTGGACGTGTCATTAATTTTATCTTCATCAAGAGAAAAAGCAATAGAACTAAGTAAATTCCAATCAGCTTCCTCTGTTTCATTTTCTTGTCTTCCACTTTGCCTTTGTTTGGATACATTTTCCTCTTTATTCTGTTTTAGTTTCCATTTTAATGGAATATCTTCTGTAACATCATGCCTCCAATTATATTCAAGTTTTTCTTTATTGAACTTTGAATATTCGTCATCACCTTGCTGGACATTTCTTAATTTATTCTCAAGCTTATTGATTTGTAGTTGAAGAGTTTCATGGCCTAATAAATACTGAAAATAGTTTTGGCTATTATGAAACATTGTGTTATTATTGTCCGTCTAAAGTTTCAACACAATTTCTTTTATTATTGCAAACTTTCAAGGCTATTCTTTTACTATGGCTCAATTCTAAACCAAGATTTTTGAAAATGTATTAAAAAAAAATGTTTTTTTCCGATTTTCAGCCAGCAATTAACTTCAGATTTAGTTAGTAGAAAGGATGCTATTCTAATAATAACATACTATGTATTCCTATTTTAGCAATGTTAAAACAATATCAATATGCTTCCTTTCTGAACTTGTGATGTATGGGGACAGATAGTGCAAAGCTCATCTGTTTCTGTGGCTGATCATTAATGATGGTGTCATGTAGTCAGCACAATGACCAACCGCCTTTACTTCCCCAATATATGTCAAGTACCCATAAGAGTTGGAAAATATCAGAGGCAGTTTAAAAATCCAGAAGTTCAAACTCAAGACTTCTTGGTTTGGAGGCCAAGTGCTCTACCACTCAGCCACAAATGGCCTTTAATCAATATGGATGAATTAAACTTATAACTTGAAACTTATGAGTCAGTAGCAGTAAGTGATTAAAATCACTATGTGTATATTATGATAAAAAGCAATTGAATTCAAATTATAAAAATTAGAAACAATTATTTAAATGTGTAGATGCAAAATATATTTGCATCTAACTATCCAAAATTATGTTAACACTCTAACATTCAGTATTTTCTGTACAGAAAAAAAAAAGTTTCAGTATTAGTCAAAATAAAAATGCCCAAAGCATAAAACCATTTTTAATGTCAATAAATTTATAATGCTATGCTTTTATCTCAACAAGTTCAAAATTCCGACCTAAATACTACAAAAGCAATTCTATAACTATAAAAAGAGGATTTATAAAATTATCATTACTAATAATTAATAAAGTTCGCAACAAAATATTTTCATATAACAGACAAATTGACCTAAAACAAATGCAAGATAAAGAAGTGTTTTAAAAAAAAAAGTAGCAGTAAAAGTAGAACTTACAGTTTTTTGTTCAGATTGTAGTTTCATTCCAATCACAGTTTTGACAGTTTGCACAGATTCAGCTAGTTTTCTAATAGACAACTGAATCTATAAAAAAAAAATAATTATAAAGCTTTGAAGATATACTATGACAAAGAATCAATTGTATAATTATATTTTAGATGATAATGACTTTTATATTCTGTCCCTCCATGTTATTAATGCATAAAACTGTTTACTAAACAATAAAATAAAATAAGAAAAAACCTCTAATTTTACCTCTTGGATGTCATCAGCAGTAACTACTGGAGGTTGTTTCTTTGTTTTAAGTAAATTTATTTCATGCTTCAAGACTTCTATTTCACTCATTCTAACAGACAAAATGAAGAATCTTAGAGTCAGATTTCTGTCACAAATGGTTATAGATGTTTGCATTAAATTATCTCCTTACATTAAATTGTACTGATGAGTGAATAAGAAACTATTGTATACCTAAGTTAACATTGAGGTTTAAACTGAAAGGACTCCTTCCATTGAACTTTAGCCAACAATTTTTCTGGTTATGTAATGCCACATAAGATGTTATACAGATTACGTGACATTACTATCTGAGCAATGTGCTTGACATTTTATCATTTAGTTAGTTAAGGAACTAGTTTACATTACTTTGTTTAAAAAAAAGTACTTATTTACCTTGCATTTGTTTCAGATAGCATCTTTGTTTCTATCTCTGACTTAAAGTCTCTTTGTTTATTCTCAACAGCATATATCTAAGTACAAAATGAACAGCAGCATTTATGTAGATACTGAATGAACAACTTTAGATATCTTACCTACTGAATATATCTATGAATAGAAAAGAAAAACTATAACTGGGAAACTACACTACTCAAGAATTACATCTATGTATTTATAACACAATAATAATAATTATACTTAAAACAGTCTAATTTAAAGATAAATTAAAAAAAAAACAATACTGTCATTGAAAAAAACAACATGAAATATGTATAGTTTAATTCTAGACACAAATCATAAACAAAAATTCTTTTACAAAAAGCAGAAATACTTCTCACTTCATTAGGTAGTCCTTGGATACTTTGGTTCAGTTCTCTGATGGTCTGGCTTGTCACCTCTTGCCATAGTGAGATGGATTCAACCTTTTCTCTCAAGTTTTGTGCCAGGATTGCTGTAGCCTAATGAAAGTAAGTCAGATAGTAAGCTATTAAACTGTTACCAATGCATCATTTAGTGTATTGTGAAGATCTGAAATGTAAGTTGTAGTTTTTAAATTAATTAATCACCTTTTTGAAAACAATATTTTACCTCATTTAATTCCAAAGTCTTATGCAGCATGAGAGGAAATAAAAACACTTGTAAAATTTAAGAGAAAATCTTCAAGTGTCAAACAAAAAAAAATTTAAACTACTAATGTACTTGTAGATGTACACTTTCTTATGTGTTGAATAAAAAAAAGTCAAGCGAAAAAAATTTGCTGTTAAGTGTGCAATATATAGAAATTAAATATGATCAGTTTTATAGTTTGTTTTATATAGAGAACATAAAAACTATTTGATTAAAAGTTGCTTTGATTTACAAAATATTGAATTTATCTAATTTTGTTTTCTAAATATAGGTTTAAGCTTTTTTCTAAATATAGGTTAAAACTTTTACTTCTATTCTCTAATATAGCATTTAAATATCAAATGATATGAATCAATTTACCTAGAGGAATTCAGAAATTTTACATCTGAAAACATTCATGAATAGCTTTTTTTAAATAAAAAAAAAGAAAAGAAATTCATAACAGAGTTGATCACTGAATTCATTTTTATAGAAATTTTTTGAATATATACATTGAGCAAAACTTGCATTAAAATTTAATAAAAATGAACTGAATATTCATTGTTATCTTCACTTGTAACTTGCTTTCATAGATGTTAAGTAAGACTATAATGATGCATGTGCATCTTTTAGGGATATTTAACAAAAAATTATTTGTTAATATTACTTAGGTACTGAAATAATATTATGGCATTGTATTTAAATATGCATGTAGACAAAAATAGACTATAGCAACTGATATTATCCTCTTCATTATATATGTTATTATTATAAACTTTACTATTTACAAAAACATCAGATGTGTCTCTCTCTTCTGTGTACTAATGTGCCTCTCTTTATTTACAAAATACACTAATCATTGTATTATTAACAAATTAATAGTAATAAAAGTATTAAAACTCTTTAGTTTTTTTTTTTTTTTTTTATTTATAAAATTAACCTGTTTTTTTTGTAGCTAATGAGGGATAGCCTAAACAAAAGTATTAGGATAATTTTTTTTATATTTTGATAGTAATAATAGTAATCAATGCAAACATTACAATATATAAGTAATTAAAACCAAATTAGAGATTATAACAAATATAGAACTTTAATGATACTAAAAATAAAGACAAAGAGCTAACAAATTAATTTAATGACATTAAAAATGGTGTAATAAATATAAATGCTGAACAAACAAAAAAAAAGCATTAAAAACAATGGTATATATAACAGTGATGCTCAAATTGAAACCCACCATCCAGATGCGAGTCTATAGGACCCACAAAAACTTCTGTCCACAGTTCAGTAAATCAAAATGTAAAAAAAAAAAAAAAAAAAAAGTATCACTAGGGCATCCCCAGATAGATTTCTCTCTGTGATATCCTAATATTCATATAATAGATTCATATTAACTTAGACAACTATTTATAGTTTCAGTTTTTTATATTTATGCTGGCCATGTCCTTGTCATGTGATTGACACAAGGCACCTTTTCAGGATTTTAGATATCTTCTTCTTTTTTCAGTAGCAATGAAACAATGCACAAGTAGGCCTATGGTTGCATCTTTGGTTCAGGCTATATAGAGAAGATTTCTATGGTAATTGAAAGAAATGTAGGATGAAGAAAATATTTACCAAGAAAAGAAAAAAAAAATGAGGCAGCAAAAACGGAACAAATGTCATGACATTTTACTTGGCCTGGGGAATGAAGAAGGTTGGGCATCACCTTAGCCTAAAACTCTGGTGTTTATCTCAATACAACTAAAACAACGAAAACAAAAAAATAATGTACAGGTAATACCTACATCAACCATAAAAAATATATATTTTAAAATGAACAAGAATTTTTGGCAATGTTATACCTCTGGACAAGTGACAATGGCAAGAGCCTGTTAAAATCAAAATGTCATTAAGTACTAAAATTTCATCATGCAGTTAGTTTGACTTAAAAAAATGGGAATTGGATGATATACATATATTTCTAAACAATTTTCTCTACATAAATATATCCATTCATCTATGTTAGGTATGATCAACTTTTAGGTTAATACACATAATGATTAATGTTTAATAAAACAATTATAGTTAAGATTAATGTGTAACTAACAAATAAATAGCATTACATAATTACCATGTTATACTTGTTAGCATAATGAAACTTTTGCAAAAAGTAAGAATATTCACATATTTATTTTTTTATATGAAATAAAAGTTTGTGCTTAAGTAAGAACTAAGTTTTTTTTAACTAGAAGAAAAATATTTGTTCTATTACATTTTTTAATAATGAGATTCCAGATATGGTCACTGAAACCATTTTTACAAAGCTTATATCAACTCATTCTGTCTGTATGTCTGGTAAAAAGTTTGTACACATTATTTCTTCCACACCCAGTCTTGGATCAGGCGGAAATTTGCACAATTACTTCTTTTACCTGATAAAAAAATAACCAATAAAAAAATTTACCAATTAGTTAATTAACTTTCGGTAATTAATTATTTTGTTTGATTTCTCAAACAAGGGAAATAAATTTTACTTTGACTGATAAGGTGGGAAGTGTGGTCAAGAGGCTAAGTATGCTTGAACTTGGCTTGTCTTAGCTACCTATGTGGGGGGCTCGAGGTTCGACACCTGACTCGAGCAGAGTTGTATTTTCTGAGCACCTAAAGGCAGCACAGAAAACCTTCTCTGGTCCACAAATGAGATTGTACCATAGTGCTCTGAGCATGCTATAAGCATGAAAGTAGTGCTATATAAAAGCTATTATTATTATTATAAGGTGGTATAAGTTGTATACTTTGTAGAGAGAAAGGTTTGAAACTAACTATAGATAACTATAACACCTTCTATTTTCATAAGCACTTCCCTGACACAGAGGTTAGAGTATTTGCTTGAGGAGGCTTTAGCCCTCGTGTCTGAATTCAGGTTGTTCACTTTTTTTTTTTAGTAAATGCATTTAAAAATCGATCACCCAGTTACCCCTTGCTTTCTCCCCCTACCTCTTTTCAATTGGTAAAGACAAATGATGGAAAATAGCATAGTAAAAAAGCTAAAAGCATGAAATTGCACTGAAAAAAAACAAACAGGTAAAAATATTTCTAATCGCACAGATTTATTATTGTTAGTCTAGATCTATTACAAATTTAATTACATGACTGATCCTAACTGATTGGTACAACTATACTTAATATATTCTTGGATGGCTGCCTGGTTGTGCGGTTTTCGCGCTGGACTGTCGTTCGGACTTATCGATGGTCCCGGGTTCAAACCCTGCCCGCTCCCATCCCCCGTCGTCCTGCGGGAGGTTTGGACTAGGAAGTAATTATCTTCAACTCTGAAGGAACATCCGAAATAAGTAAAACATTTTACAAACAAACAAACATTTTAAACTTTTGATTTTTTATGCTTTTTATGTTTTTCTTGTTTTTTCTTATTAACAACAAACTTTTTTTTTAAAGGATATGAATTAAAGTATCTATTTTAAAAAGATGGATTTTAAAAAATTTTATCCAATATCCCCTCTGTAAAAAAAAAAATAGGCCTACTTTAGACATATGCATGTATTAAAATAAGTACCATTAGAAGTCATGTTATTTATTTCAAACAGCAACAATAACCAAGAATACATATTATGGTATTTCTACAACAAGTATTTCTAGCTGATGTGATAAATCATAATTGTAAATGTTATTTAGTGGTTTACATACCTCTGATATTTGCACCTCTAGTTGTTGTTCCAGTGCACTAATTCTTTGCTTGACACTTTGAACTCTAGCATCAAGTTCTGTTACTGCTCTGGCATTTGATTGTTCTGATGCTGCCAATAGTGATTTTAGCTCAGCTCTTAACTATATGTGTAAGATATAAATTTGTAAATAGATAAGATAGCAATTTAAGATAATTATTTAAAAGGTCTTAGTATAGTTTAATCAAATGTATAGATCATGGCACCTTGGCCTCTATTTAAGACATGTCAATCTTGTTACAAATTTATGCTAAAATAATGATTTCAATATGATGATATAAAGTGTACAGATATACAAAAATGTCTCTGTTCTTAATGTAATCATCAGCATTAGGATCTAAGTCTAAGATGTACGTCTATTGAACATAACAAATAAGTGGAT
The DNA here is from genome assembly GCF_947242115.1 of Biomphalaria glabrata. Classification (NCBI taxonomy): domain Eukaryota; kingdom Metazoa; phylum Mollusca; class Gastropoda; family Planorbidae; genus Biomphalaria; species Biomphalaria glabrata. The sequence goes on from NC_074712.1 coordinate 25,431,239, forward strand.
GATGTTTATGCCTAATTTAGTTCAAACTAGTTGCCTTGTCAGTGTGAAAAGCAAAGTTTCCGTTGACTCCTCCAATAGCTGTTTGTAATGAGCTTGCAGCCAATGAAAGTTTTTCATTAAGTTGTTCTAGCTTTTCTGTTGTACTTCGTTCATGTAATTTCCTGAAACAAAAAATGTTTTGTTATTTTGTCAACATTTCTAATGAAACAGCTTATAATTATTTCACTTTATTATTTATCTTAAAAAGCTGTCTACAAGAAAGCTTTGTTTATAATGAAATTGACTTATTACCTAGAATGTATTTCAGCAGCTACAACTTTATCTGTTTGTTTCTTCTGTTCACTCAGCTGTTTTCCTATTAAACTTATAGATTCATCCAGCTTCTGAAAAGCCTCTTTATTTTTCAGCCTCTCTGACTAAAAATGTTAAAATAAAAAGATATCAACAAAATATATAGGATATATATAGGTATAGGTAAGAAATAAATGATAACAGGTCAATATGACTAGTCATTTCAATTTTGACTAAAATAAAAATACTTGTAAAGTTTCTTTGAAAGCAGCAATTTCATCCTCTCGAAACTTTCGAATACCTTGCCACCTTCTATCATCTTCATCTTCATACTTCTGTCGCAAGTGCTGCTCTTGGTGAATCAGCTAAATAAATTTTTTTTTGTTATTTCTCAGAAATAAAAACTGTATTATAAAATAATAACATAAATGGCTTTAAGTACATTTGTTATGAAATTATATCTTTGCACATTTTGTTGTAATTTAAATAAATATGTCTTACTAGAAATCATCAATTTAATTTATTTATATTTTCTTCATATTCTTAATTTATTTATATTTTCTTCATATTCTTGGTAAGGCTCAACAGTATTTCAACTCTATTATTAAGTCTTGTTTAAAACAAATGTTCTCACCCTCTCTAACTGCTGATATTTTTCTTGTAGCTCTTCTCTTAACTTGATCTCTTTATTTAGAAGTTTTTTGTTGACTTCCTCCACAGTCTCTGAAAGTTTACCTTGAATTTTATACTTTTCATTTTCAGACAAGCGTTCTTTTTCTCTTTGCATCATGTCCATAGAGTGCAAGGCTTCTTCTCTTTTACGGTTTTGTTCAGACAGATAACTCTGTAGTTCACTTATTCTAGAATAAATGTGTTTGTTTACATTTTTACAATATCTCTCTTGAATGCTTATTTTCTTATCTTATAATTTACAGACTCGATGTGGTAAATTTATATTTTTTTTAAAATATTGTTCTAGTTATATTTATCTTCTCTTGAATTCAGGGATGCATAGGATGCATATTCTTGTAATGGTTCAATAAAAATTAAATAGCATTCAAATTTAATGCTCTAATTAGATTTGTACAAATGTGTTTTTAAACCCTAAACATTTGTTTTAGTTATTAATTACTTCCTTTATACAGTAATCCCATGACAGCTTTTCAATTACAATATAATATTTATTCATCTGAAGAACTAATTTAGCATGAATAAAATGCAAATAGGCATAAATAGTTTTGATTAATTTTGTTTTTTATTCTAAATATTATTCACTTGACTAGTAGAAATACATGCTCTAATTTGATTCCCATTTTCGTAAATGATTTTTTTTTAATTTAAGTATCTTGTATTGTTCTTATTGTTCTGTTTACATTTCACAGTATTAATTCAAACCCATTATTGTTAATATTCAGCTTTTTTTTTCTAGAATCTATTGATGTAGTGAACCATCCATGAAGTCCAGTAGGGAATTGGCACATTTGATTCATTATCCAGATGACCATAGGAATGGTTAAGTCTGGTCTGAAGGTTCCACAAAAGCAACATCCACTACTACAGTTGGATTGTGCCATAAATGTAGTGCCAGCTCCAAAAAGGATCTGCTCACTATAAGCGACCAAAAGCCACACCAACTCCAGGAATTTCTTCCTATTCCTATTCTGTAACCACCATAAAGCCGTTTAAAGACTCCCACTTCTATTGCCCCCTTCTTGGACTGGGTTGTCAGGTCTCTGTTCCATTCTAACCAGAGGAGATTAAAAAAGAAACGGCTTAACTAGGGTAGCCCGATAAAGGCAATGTTTACTACCTGTCAGTGGCCTATCTGGTTTCACTACCACTAATGAGGCGCCATGTTGAGGCTATGGGAGATGGAATCTTTGGGATGTAATGAACCAGATACACCGAAGTAATTTATATTTAATAAAAAACTAATTTATAAACATAATATGTTTATGTGCATTCTATACCCAAACATAAAAAAACTATTTTCTTTAACAATTCTCTGAAAAAATAAAACTTAAGATATCCTAAAATTTCAGAATTATGTCAAAGGGAAAAAAATCTTTCCGCTTACATCACACAGCTTAGTTGGAATAAAACATCTCTTTGTAAACACATGTTTTAATGAATCATGAAGGCTAAAAAACATTTGAGCATTTCTTATTTATTTGCAGCAATGTTTTCAAAAGCAACTTATGAAAATATCACCTCTCATGCATCTCAAACAAATCATTTAACCCAGCAAGAAATAGATAATTAGACTTCTTTGCAAGAAAATCAACTGTAATATTTTTCAGAAGAGAGATTTTAATGAATCTTTTGGTGTTAATTTGTTTTCAGCTTTTAAAAAAAAAAATGTTTTTTTTTTATAAAAAGCAAAATTGGTACAACCTATTATCGATAATGTTATATTTGCAATGTTTTAGTAACAACCCCCCCTTCCAATGAAATCCCTCATGGGGGGGGGGGGGGGGGTCGTAGTTTAGTGACTGATCTTTTGCTTTAATTTGGTTTATTTTAGGTGAAATTTTAATACTAAACCATCACTTGCCCTAGCACAGTCATGGGGTTTTGAGTTTAAAACCCCCTACCAGGGGGTTTTGAAGGGTTTTGAGTTTGAAACCTTATACCAGGGTGTTTTGAGTTTAAAACTCCCTTCCAGGGGTTTTGAGTTTGAAAACCCCTACCAGGGGGTTTTAAGTTTTAAGTTTAAAACCCCATACCAGGGGGTTTTGAGTTGGAAACCCCCTACCAGGGGGGTTTTGAGTTTGAAACCCACTACCAAGGGGTTTTGAGTTTAAAACTCCTACCAGGGGGTTTTGCATTTAAATCCCCCTTTTCTATAAAACAAAAAAAAATGCAAACACAAACAACAATCCCCAAATTCTAAGAGCACATCTAAGGAAGATTTTTTATTTTAAACCCCTCTCCAAAATTTACGATGAACCCCTCTTCAATATAAATAAGCAAATTACACCCCTCAAGATAGTTTTGAGTTTAAAATCCCCCTACAGAGCATTTTAAGGTTGAAAGCCTTTCTCTTCAATGTTATTTCTAAAGCAAACTAGTCACCTAATTCTATGACCGTAGCTAAATGTGGTTTTGAATTAAAAAAAAACAACCACTCCAGATATATTTTAGTTTAAAACCCCCCAACGGATGATTTTGACGTTAAAACTTCCCTTTTCGATACAACATCTAAAGCAAAATAGTCACCTAATTACAAAATCGTAGTCAAGAGAGGTTACACATGTCTACCAGTGGCAGGGCTCCATTAATAAAGTCCAATGAAATTGAAAAGCACTAAATGTGTCTCTACAAAGATGGCTAAGACGGATTTTAGGAGTCAGTTATAGAGATTGGGTCTAAATCAAGGAAATCCTATGCCGAAGTGGGAGTCGACCCCTTAGTTAGGTTGTGAATGGGCGACGCATGAGGTTTGCGGGACATTCTCTGACAAAATGAATTTTGAATAATAAGAGTTGCGATGACATCCTATTACAACTTGGCGCCACACTTTCATGGAGGTCCTCAGAGCAGGTGGGAAGAGGCTTCAGACATTACCAGTGACAGATTTTTGTGGAAACAGCTTGTCAGCAAATGCGCCGAACGGCGCAGGAGGGTCTAAGTCAGTAAGAATAGCACATTAGGTTTTTGAAATAAAAACATTTTGATAGCAAAATAATGCACTGTAGGTACCTCAGAATATGCATTTTGTTGGCTTTCAATACCAGAAATAGTGCTTGGCAGCGGGACTCGGCCCCACCCTGGGGGAGTGATGAGAGCTCCCCCAGACCCCTTGCTGGCAAGGGCGAGAAGTCTACAATTTTTTCACTAAACTCCAGGAAGAAACTATTCTGGGGCACAATAAACGACTTCCAAAAGAATAAAGGGTCAGAATGTAATAGAGATTAATTATATACACACACACACGCACATCCATCCATCCAAACATTTTTTTTTGGGGAAGCCCCCGAAAAAAAATCCTGGCTACGCCCATGCAGCCAGACCATACAAATTAATAGTGGTTTTTCCTAAAAAAACAGACCTCTGTTGCAGTTGTTGCTCAAGCATTCTTCTATCATTGACTTCCTGTTCCTGTTTAGTTCTTAACTCCATGATTACATCTCGCAGCTCTGATAATCTGTTAAGACAGTTTTTTAAAAATGATCTTTCTTTGCAAATAAATAATTGAAATAGTTTAATTTCTAAGTTTTAGACTTTCCTTCAGAAAGACTATTATTTCCTAACAAAACCTCCATCAGAATGGGAGGAGAGGATAGCAATCAAACTGAAAACCATCCGATATCTCAGAGATATAAAGACTTTCTCTTGAAACCAGCTTTTCTGTTTTGTTTTAAAAGCTGTGTCCTGTGGTCTTCATAAGTATTTTCCTGTTGTCCTTGTTGGGGTTGGGAGATTCAAAACATAAGATAACAAACAAACTAAAGTTCTGAAACAGTTATTTCTTTAGTTTTAGCATGAGACAACAAGAGCTGTAATGAAGTCTGACATAAATTCATGCAGATGTTTTTTCATTTGATAAGCATCTCCTCAAAGAAAATAATACAGTGTATAGCAAAGCAGGAATGTACTTTTGCCTGAACTCTAATATTTACAAACATATTCAGTAATATAGTTCAGAGACAATAAACATATCAAACCTTGATTCAACTTGTCCCCGTAAATGTGTTGTACTAGTTTCTGAGGTACTATATAAATCTCCATGTTTTCTTAATGCTTCCATCTAATCATAAGAAGAATAACAAATATTTTATTACTTTTTTAATGTCAGTATAAAAAAATTTAAAACTTAATAATGTCAAGGAACTTTTTTTTAAATTTTTATATTATCAAAAATAATTATTGTACCTGAATTTTATTTTCATCTTCCAGCCGTCTTGACCGCAATTTTAGCTCATTAATTGTACTAGTAAACTCAACACTTTGACTGTCTACTTTTAGTTTTAATGCCCTGAGTTCTTCTGTTAAGTTAAATGTAACTTTTTCTAGTTGGTCTCGTTGTCTTTGTATTTCTGTAAGCTGTAGATTCAATTCTTGTATTCTAAAAATTGGAATTTAATGCACATAAATCATTTTTATAAATGCAGAAAAAAAAATGTAGTGTTTTGTCACAAATTCTTATATGGCCTCTGTGGGTTCACTTTTTGCAATGTAGGTAAAGATAATACACTGCTTTAGTTTTTGAAAGATGAATATGTTAATAGTGGCCTTTCATAGTAGTTTTGTTAATATAAAGAACTAAGCATCACTTTAATTAAAAAGTCATAGAAAACCTTGCTCTGTGTAGATTAAAAACTATGAATTATAAACTACCACTACTTACAATGCTGTCCTCCTCCATACAAAATGCATATTTTAAACACAATTGTGTATGATTGCAATCCCAATTAAATAGGAATACCAAATGTATTTAAACTACAATTAAATCTAGTTACAAAAATGTTAATAAATATAATAGGGTTATCCTTGATTATTTCTAATGAAAGCAATTGTTTTTTTGGCAAACAATAAATAAATAAGCAACAAGTATATTAGAAAACACATAAATTATATATTTATTTATTTATTCTGACAAATAACAAAACTTAATAAATAATGTTCTTCAAAAAAAAAATTATTATTTCCTTTTCTGTTTGTAGTTACTATTTTTAAGACATATAAGTCTTTCAAAAAATGGTATATTTGTATGCAATAATGATTTTTTTTCAGAGTCCTAAATATGCCTTTTTACCGTTTTAAACACGCTATAAATTATGGTGAGATCAGATTTTTAGTAGCAATTTTAGATTTGGAATCCAAATGTGACATACAGATGGACAAATAAACCACACAAATCCCATATGCCTATCCTTTCAAGGGCTGCTAAATAGATAAATAATTATGATTAATGTGTGTGTGTAAAATCTTTTTTACCAAACATTATCAATTAAGTAAATTTTCTAATGACTCAAAGGTGCTGGACCAAAAAAATGCACTACTAGTGAACAATTTGTAATGATAACGCAATAAAGAACTGAATAATTATGTTGATGGATTTCTTTTTTATTTAGGTTAATGCTGAGCTGAAAAATAAGATTTAAAACTCTATATTTACTTAGTTGTTTCAGAATTCTTCTTTGCTGTGATGGTCTGCTGTCCAGCTATTACAGCTTGTTCAACACCTTTGGTATGAGATATCAATGAAGTCAATGCAGATCTTTCTTCAATAATTTTATCTTCAGCAGATTTGATTCTAATAGAGAGTTTTGTAATGAGATCATTCACTATGTGCAGAGAGCTTTCAATCTGTTGTCTAGAAAGCTGTTCATCCTGAAACAATTATTTTTAAAAAACATCATTTAACATATAAAGACGTATCTGAAATATTTTGTTTAAACAAATGACTTTTTTTTACTATAATTATTCTTATGCAGGATGACTAGTGAGGAGGATGTGCACATTTCATAATTTCAGTATCAAAAGTATTATGACCAGATTTTTGGGCAGCTTGAAAAGTGAACTAAGTGTAATTTTGTTGCTGTTGTGGTTGGATGGAAAAGAAGTTGACAAAATAGAAACAAAGCAAAAATTAGTATTTTAAGTTGGTCTATTAACAAAATAAAGCATCATATTAGGTTATGAAATTAATGCTTTTTCTAAGGGCTTTTATTATAGGCTTATGTATTACAAAACACTGTTTTTACAATTTTGTAAGATAAAATATATATAGTTTTTGTGTTTCTCATAAACTGAATGCTATATTGCATAAAATATTTAGTTCTACATATCAAGTACTCAATACACACACAAACTAATGAAATAAAAAAAAACAGAAAAATATTATTTGAACCTTACCTTAATATTTTCTTCATTTCGTCTAATCATTAGGCGAAGATCATTTTGCATTCTAATAACCTCTTCCAATAAAGTTCTGTTTGACTTTTCTGAGACTCCAAGTTTAGTTTCCAGGAGTTTTACTCTGTCATCACCATCTAGAATTTCTGTGGCCACTTTCAGAGCTCCCATATTGTCCTTTTGTGTTATGACTGGAAACAGACGACTTTCAACGCCCTGTGAGGGCGTTGCTGTTGCAATAAGGGGCAGTTTTGATGTTCCTTGAGACCTACAAACAATGACCATTTAAGAATAAATATTTTATGAAGATCTTATTCAAAAACACACAGAGCTAAATATCAATGTATATGTTTTAGATGTTATAGAATTATTTGGTAAACTAATTAGCCCTGTCTTATTCTAGAGATGTTTAGATGGTTTCCATAGAAATAGAACTCATAGTTATCATTAACTATGAGCAAGCAACAACTTCATATTGAAACAATAAACAGGAGATGATCTGACAATTAAAGAAAATAATGACATGATCTGACAATTAAAGAAAATGATGACAATTACAAAAAAAAAACTTACCTATACTGTACTAACTAATAGACTAATAGACAAAAACACAGTTTCAATTTTTAATTTTTTTTATTATCTTAAACCAAATAGCAACAGTAAGCTGATGTTTGTGGAAATTATAAATAAAAAAACCCAGAGGAACAAGAAATCTATGAAATACAATTTTTTTTAAAGAAATGCAAGCTTTATGTAAAATATTTCATCCAATATATACGTTACATTAGAACAGCTTCTTTAGTATGCCTCAAATTCTGATTAAAATGAATAGCAAATTTACAGGAGAAAGGTGTTTTTATGTGACTCGAAGACTGATTCATAATCACACACAAGTCTCTTAAACGACTTTTTCTCTTAAAAGACTTTTTCTGGTGTCTATCCATGCAACATACAAAGTTCAATCAATAAAAGAACAAATAGAGAATCCTTCAAATTATTCATATTTCTTACTACACGTCAACTACGACATAAAAAGACAGTGAGCGATGTAGCCTGTAAACGTATAAATAATACATTCATTGAACCTATGTCTTTGCATGCATCAAATATTGACAAGTAAACATAAAATTCATAAGGCTTGATCCGCCTAAACACAAGAAGGCTGACCTCACGCATCAAATAAAGTAAAATAGTATTGCTGAGACACTAGTTGAGTACATGTGACTCTATTATAATGTGCAGGTAGTTCAGTGTTGTAACACACTAAAGCACACTTTCATCCACTATTCCCGGCACTTGTTCTTCAATAGTCAACAACTGTTTATAACAAAGCTCGCTCACTCACCTTCAATACTCACCTTGGGACCTATTTATCAAACAGATAGCCTGACAACCACAATACAATGCTATTGATTATCAGCGCAGATCAATAAATGCCATTGGTGTTCGATTTTTTACAGGCTTGTGGAGAGAGAGTGTGGAAGAAGTGGAATATTTTTAGAAAGTAAATATTTGAAAAGCAGGGGAAGTCACGCACGTTTCTGAAACACATTGTACACCACCAAATAGATACGGGGATAATTTAATTGAAACATTTCTATTGGAATAAGTGATGTGTACGAGCGGAGAGACAAAGCCATAAGCAGAGGCGTAGTTAGGGTGGTGAAGTGAGGGTGTCCTAATTTGAAAATCCACCCGGGGGTCCCCAAATGACGGTACGAATTTTTAAAAATATTAAGCCACTGCCAAGTAATCTTGATATCTCATTTTTTTGAACAAGTTAGTAACCCTGTTGCATGTCTCCCACACAGGTGAACTCTTTCAGTGCGGGGTTACTCTCACGTCGTAACTTCCATAGCACTGACTTGTGCGGTGTCACGGTGTCACTTCTTTCTTTTTAGATAGATCCAGCAATTGTCATCTTTTTTTTTTTGAACTGCACATGAGTTGTTCAACTTTTTTCCAGTGCACCACAAAGATTGGCAAAACTGAAAGAAGCTGGAGACTGGAGTTTTTAAAAAGGAGAGAAACTTTCTGATCGAACAATCGAAAGAATGGAAGCAGAGCGCAGACTCTTTTTCAAGCAGTGGAAAATATGAATTTTTGGCTTGTCTGAAATTCTGGTCAAATCTCTTGCGCCCAATCAATACAGTTCAGAAGAAACAACAAAAGTTTGGACTGCTCATACCGGAAGCTGCTGAAGAAATTAAAACCCTTTCAAGCTTACTGCAAAATGATGAGAAACAGAAGAAACTGATCACCCAATCCATCGAAAGAGCAAAAGAAGGCTTTGGATTTCCTATAAGCAAAACAACCAGAAGAAAGAAAAAAACTTGATGAGGAGTTCTGGTGTAGAACTGTCAATAGAACTGCAATTCAAACGTGTTGCAACAGAAGTGCTGGACAGACTTCATATGGAGATGAGGGATAGGGTGGAAAAAACATGTAGATACCTTTGGGTTTCTTCTGAATCAAGACACTTGCTGGAGTCTATGGATGATGACATGCTGATGAAAAACTGAGTTACTTTTCCTGTTTGTATAATGAAATCCAGGCGAATCGCTTGTTCAATGATTTCACTGATGCATGAGCACTTTTCATCAACAAACCAGTTATACAATCACCAAGTGACATATTAAGGAAGCTGGCTTCATATGGTAAAGATGTGTACTCAGACCTTGCAACCTCCATCTAACTCAGGCCAATAGCATCATGTGAGAGATCATACTCAAAACTGAAGCTAATCAAAAACTATCTCAGAACAATGACGCAAGAAAGACTTAGCAGCGTGTCAGTGGAGTTAAAAATACTAGACAGCATTGAACTAGATGTCTTTGCTGCACAGAAAGTACGACTTGAGGCGATATGAATTGAGAATTGTCACTTTTGCATTATCTCGCCAATAAACAACGGTATTATTCATTAAGTCTTAGTGATTTTTTTTAATTGTATTGTACCAATTGGAATTTAGACAGATATTTATTAAGTATATTATCTCATGTCATGATTTCGAATGTCAAAATACAGGGGCCCCCTAAAGAAGTCAAGCCCCCCCCCCCAATCCCTAGCTACACCACTGGTCATAAGGGGGCAAAGAGAGAAAGACATAAGAGATAAAGAGAAATTCTAAAATAAAATCAAAATAAATAAAATGTATAAAAGAAGAGAGAATGCTAAAAAAATAACCGATTTCTTTCGAATGGCAAAGTAAAACCCTCATGTAAAAACAATTGAATATAAAAGTAGATGGGCGCCCGCAGGGGGTGCAAGGTGGTGTACATGCACCCACTGGATTCTGAGAAGCCATATTCTAGGCATTTTTTGCGCCAACAATTCAATTAAATTCTTTGTAGCAACTGAACAAGTAGTGCTTCCACTGGTACTGAAGTACAGTTGTAAAGATAAGTTAATGTTGTAAGAGCCTAGCCTAGACTTATCAGGAACTGATGGCCAGCTATGTACGTGCACCCTCTGAATTCTGAGTAGCCAAATTTTAGTACATTTTTTTACATCTTCAAGTCAATTAACTTCTAAATAGCAACTAAACAGGAAGCGTGGTCAATCAGGGAACTGCTGTATCGGACACATGTCGTATGCAGTAGCTGACTGAGTATAACACCTGTGTAGCCCTGGCGGGCTCATTCTGGACTTCCGAATGGTCCGTCCCCTTGTTGGACTCGAAGGCGGGTGGGGAGCACAGGTGCCGAATTACTACTTACGTTCATACACAAAAAAGACACACAAAACTACTTGCCCCAGATTTGTGTCTGCGCAGGTGCACAGAGGAGGGGAAAAGTCTGACAAAGATGAGCCCTTTTCTCATTTACAAGGGACTTAAGTCAGTAGTGAGAGAGCCCAATAGTGTATCAAAGCTGCATAAGTCATCAGAACTTCTTGTAGAAGTCGATAGTAAGATACACTCTGATGGGCTTCTAAGATGCAGAAGAATCTGTGATCTCCAAGTGGAAGTCATGCCACACAAGAGTCTGAACACCAGCAGAGGTGTAATCAGCTCTAGAGACCTGCTGGAAGGTTCCGAGAATGAAATAGTGGAGGGCATTGAAGGAGTCACCCATGCCCGTCGCATTACCAGGCGCAGGGATGGTGAGGAGGTCAAAACCGCCACTATTATCCTCACATTTGGAACTAGGACACCGCCAGAGTAAACCGCCACTATTATCCTCACATTTGGAACTAGGACACCGCCAGAGTATGTGAAGGCAGGATACCTACGAGTTCCAGTGAGGCCCTACATACCTAACCCCACGAGGTGCTTCAAGTGCCAGGGTTATGGACACGGCGCGGCAGTCTGCAAGAGGAACACTGTGTGTGCCAGATGTGCAGGAGAGGGTCATGAGGACAAGGGCTGCACAGCCCAGTGCAAATGCCCAAACTGTCACGCTGGCCACTCAGCCTACTCCAAGGACTGCCCTGTGTGGAAACAGGAGGTAGCCGTGCAGGAGTACAAGACAAGAAATGGATGTACCTTCAGCCAGGCGAAATCGGCTGTATTGGCCCTACCCAAGGGCCAATTTGGCTTGACAAAGACCTACGCCCAGGCTGTTGCTAAGATAGGAAGATCCATAGCCACACAGACGGACACATTGACCCCACCACCCCCTCCTCCTCCTCCAACTCAGAAGAAAACACCGCCAAAGAACACACCTCCGAAGAGACAAGAAAGCCCTGTTGTCATGCTAAAGAGCAGGTTCTCTGTGCTCGCTGATGAAAGCATGGAGACTGAGCAGCATATCAAAACCAACATTCCGGGAGAACCCGGAGACATCATGTCTGACACAGGTTCTCCTCAGAGAACCCAGCCAGACACCCCAACCTCTACTGAATTAGAGGTTGACCAACTCCCTAAGGAGAGAAATCAAAGCGGAGAGGATGCCCGAGGTGAGGGAGGAGGAAATAACCTCCGCTCTAACCAGAGGGATCTCCATTCTCCAGAGAGAAAGACTTCCCCCAAAAGGGTCTGTCCTCCTCTCCATCCAAACCCAAGAATAAAAATACCAAGGTCACTGGAATAAAGGGAAACCCCTCCGAGGGGCCTCCCAAGGCCTAATAGCTCCAAGTAGGTCATTTAGAACAAGTCATGGATTCCAGAATTGTACAGTGGAATTGTAGAGGCCTCAAGGCCAATTACGAGGAAATGCAGCTACTGATTGACTCTGAGAGTCCTGTAGCTGTCTGCTTACAGGAAACATTTCTGAAAGATTGCATCAGCTTCCGAAGCTACCGTGCTTACAGCAAGAATGTTGAGGATGCAGAGAGAGCATCAGGTGGAAACTGTATCCTTGTGAAGGACAGCGTCCCCCATGAGAGGGTAGAACTACAGACCACACTACAGGCCGTAGCAGCTAGGATAACCCTACACAAGGTTATCATTTGCTGCAGCCTGTATCTACCACCAGGCGCTCCATTAAACCCAACAGACATAAAGGACTGTTACGGTCGTAGCGCAGCACGGTGTGCATGAATAATTGTGCGAATTAGTGTAATGAATGGAAGGGATGTTTAAAAGGGGAAGCCTGGAGAAATTGAGAGGAAGAGAAATGAAATGTTCATATTTACATAATTTGTTGTAATATTAAAGTATTTATAGAGTAATAACCTGAGAGTTTATTATTATTTCGTAGAGACTTGTGTCGTAACAAGTGGCGCCCAACGGAAAAGGCAAGACCTGCGTTATATCGGTATCTAATTCCTGTCTACTGAGGTATTACTAGTACTACAAAGTGTAACAAAATCTCTAGATCTATTAAGATTGAGAGAGTTAGCGTCATCTTAATCTCTAAAGCTATGTACTAGACTCACTGGTAAACATAAACCTTTAGTTGAAACTTAACTAAAAACATTATTGCTGAATTAATCAATTGGATTAACATTTAAATTTAGATTTATATCATTATAATTATTATGACGGCCCATTCTCTACATTCACCAATGTGAAAACGTCAGGGATTATCCACTGTATTTGGATGTGCTATGAATTTATTGAAAAAAAAAAATCAAAAAAAAAAAAATCATGTCAGTGGCTACTGAAGTACATGTTCATTATTCTGGCTGGTCATAATTCTCAACAATAACCTTTAACATTCAATATTGATGGAAATTGGTACGATAATTAGCACTGCTGTGGGCAACACTAGTGAATTTTGACTACGGTGGAGAACAGTGCCCATTTAGGACCAACGGATATACACTGACCACGGCATATAGACAAACAACGAAAGATTCATATCACCGGCGGAGAATATACACTAGCATTGGAAGTTATACCAGCAGGAAGAAGAGTATTCCGGGAAGTAGATACATATTTGTATCCAAATAACATTAAACGTTTGTTTCATTACATTACATTTAGATACGAACATTGTTGAATCCAGGCATTAAGTATATGAGAATCAAATATATTTAATTGATATGGTCAGATAACTCTATAAAGAAAAATTACAAATGGCAGATAAAGCTGAGATAGTTGCTTTGAAAGAAGAAGGGAGACTATTGGAATTAGAAGGAGCAGAGCTGAGAAAATATGTACAAGAAAGATTAATAGAAAGAGAGAAACTAGTCAAGGAAAAGGAAATAGAGAAAGAGAAGTTAGCCATGAAAAAGGAAATAGAGAAAGAGAAGTTAGCTATGGAAAAAGAAAGAGAGAAAGAGAAGTTAACTATTGATAAAGATAAATTAGCAATAATAATAATAATAATAATAATAATAATATTTATTATCCGTAAGGAAATTTGTCTTACAATTACAATTACACCAAACAAAAAACATTATAACAACAAGAAACCAAAGTGTACATTCACACACATGTATAACAAACAGGAAAGAGAGACATGTATAACAAACAGGAAAGAGAGGCATGTATAATAAACAGGAAAAAAAGGCATGTATAACAAACAGGAAAGAGAGACATGTATAACAAACAGGAAAGAGAGGCATGTATAACAAACAGGAAAAAAAGGCATGTATAACAAACAGGAAAGAGAGGCATGTATAACAAACAGGAAAGAGAGGCATGTATAACAAACAGGAAAGAGTGAAATGTATAACAAACAGGAAAGAAAGGCATGTATAACAAACAGGAAAGAGAGACATGGATAACAAACAAGAAAGAGAGACATGTATAACAAAGAGGAAATAGAGACATATATAACAAACAGGAAAGAGAGACATAGAGAAAGAAAAGTTGGAAATAAAAAAAGGAAAAGCTAAAGATGAAGGTACTGGAAAGAAAAATGACGTGTCTGGAAATAAATTGGCAAAATATAAAGGTACAATGTTTGATGAGAATAAAATAGACAGATATTTTCTTTAAAAAGTTTGAAATTGAAATGAAAGAATTGGCTTTTCCTGAAGATAAATGGACATTTTTGTTATCGAAGTCATTTGCAGCGGAGGTACCGTCAAAGATTTGCATGAATCAGAATAATTACCAAATAGTAAAGGAGCAATTACTACGAACATTTGGAAAAACTGAGGCGTTTTATCGTCAACAATATGTTAATTGCACCATTGAAACCAACGAGGATCTCCAAACATTTTTAGACAAGATGAATAGTTACTTTGACAATTGGACAGAGTCATCAAAAATAGAAAGAACGTTTGATGGACTAAAGGTATTTCTTATGCTGGATAAAGTCATTTATGAGAGTCAGGACGAACTAAAAATATTCCTGTTGGAGAGAAAGCCAAAATCTGTAGATGAGATTGTAAAATTAATAAGGGCTTACAAAGTGGCACATCCTGAAAAAAAGTTAAACAGAGGTAGCGATATTGAAGAAATAGTAGCATTTAATAGAGCTAGAGAAACACAAGACAGTTATAGCAACAATAGAAGATTTAGATATGAAGGACAGAATAGGTTTAGAGGACAAGGAAGGAGCCAAATAGATAGTAGACAAGGCCAGTATAATAGCTACAGAGGGAGATATCAAGGAAACAGACAGGGAAGATATGACGGCAGAAGAAATGGAAGAGATCAAAGTTTGTCGTTATTGTCGAGTTCAGGAAGTCTGGATTGTTTTCAAACACTTGTAGGAAATAAGGCTGCAAGAACGATAAGGGACACTGGGAGCACTATTGTTGGAATAAACCGAAAATTGGTTGAGGATCATGAATATACTGGAAAAACCAAAGCATGTATTATGTTTGATGGTAAAACAGTTCGATTCCCCGTGGCCCGAGTGAAGATTAAAACACCGTATTATACAGGGATCGTAGAGGCATGTGTTATAGATCATGATCAAATTGATTTGATTATTGGCAATATACCAAACATAAAGAAGTGCACGGAAAATGAGATAGAAGTTTGGAAAAATTGTTGTGGAATGGCCACTACTAGATCCTGTAGTAAAGATGTAGAGGAAGGAGATTTGGCAAAGTTGTTCGAGTTATCAACTAAGGAAAAAGAGCAAGATGAAGAACAACAGGAAAACACAGAAACAATTGAAATCAAAGACATAGGATTTAACAAAGAAAAATTTATCACAAAATAAAAAAAATGATCCAGAGTTACGCCAACTAGCAAAGATAGGAGGTAGAGGAGGAAGATTCTATGTAGAAAGAGGAACCCTTGTTAGAGAGATTGAATGGCATGGAACAAAAGAAATCCAGTTTGTTGTACCCAGAGAATTCGGGCAGCTTGTAATGGAAAATGGACACGATATAGCACACACAGAACATCTGGGATTACACAAAACGAAACAAAGAATATTTCGGAATTTTTATTGGCCATCAATTAATAAGGACATAAAAAGTTATGTGACTTCGTGCCAACTATGTTCTAGAAAAGGAGCAAGAAACATAAAAGCACCATTACAAAAGGTGGATGTACCAGATAGAACATTGTGACAGGTTGGGGAGTGTGATGTGTGTTTGGCGCGTTTAATGTCTAGGGGATGATTATTTTTAAAACTATCACACACCAACCCGTCAGCATATAAATCGGGAGCAGGCACGCAACGAGACAAGCAATGAAAGAAAGATTCAAAGTTAAAAATGAAGAATATTTATTTACATAAATATTTACATATAAGGATAAAAAGGGGGAGGGTTTGCATCTATCTCTAATTAATAAAATATTTAATCATCACTCTTGCACTTAATAAGAGAGTATGTCACTTTGTCTTCTGAACTTAGCTGGTTGTCCTGTCTGTATCGCAGCTGGCTGTGTCCTGGCTTGAGGTTCTGCAGCTGGAGGTGGCGCTCTAGCGGGTAGAGGGACGCCGGTGATACAGTTCTTGTGGAGTCTTGTGTAGTGGGCACAGTAGGGCGGGTGGCCGGCTACCGTGGGCACAAGGTTACTGCGGGCAGAGCGGATCTGCCGTGGGCAGCGTAGTGAACAGGATAAGTCCAGTGAGTTGCAGAGGGTTTGGCGTAGCTATGACGTCTCGCACAGATCTGAGTCTATATGGACGTCGCACCTAATAGGGTGGGCTGTCGAATAGGTGGGCAAGGCCGATAGCGCCAAGTAGTAGAGTTGAGTAGATCCACGTAGGCAGTAGAGGATACCCAATAGCAAGTGGGCAAGTGATCCGATAAATAGGCAAGTGCAGTGCTGAATAGCACTAATACAAAGGCAATAGGTGATTCTCGATAGCAAATAGGCAAGTGCAGTGCTGAAGAGCACTAAGCACAAAGGCAGGTAAGTAGGCAGACACCTGAGGGAGGCTGCGGATAAATAAAGACAACTTAGGACATGTCTCTCATGCATCTTATCGATGCCCTCGACTGAGGTGCATTCGTCAGATTGGTAAAATTGCTTTAGAGCGCAATGGAGAGATGACAAATGGGATTTGGAAAATAGACGACTGATAGTAGCAATATAAAACTGTACATAGAAAGGGAAATAATAATATAAAAATGTACATATAAGGGGAAATAATTTGATTTGATTTGATTTGTTTGATTTGAGGCACATCGGCACAATTTAGGCCATGTCGTGCCTGCAGTCCCTTAAGGACTACTCTCTCTCTGAACAACAGGGCCAGATTCTATACAGTCATATCATTAAAAGCAAGGTCTATTCACAGTTAAAATAGTCAAGGTAGTTGTTGATTTGTTGATTTGAGGCACATCGGCACAATTTAGGCCATGTCGTGCCTGCAGTCCCTCAAGGACCACTCTCTCTCTAAACAACAAGGGCCAGATTCTATACAGTCATATAATTAAAATCAAGGTCTATTCACAGTTAAAATAGTAAAGGTAGTAAAAATTTAAATATTTGGTAAAAATCTAATGTAAATAGTGCATGTTCACAAATTCAGAAATCAGATCTTCGTAGATAGCCCCACTTCCCGAATAAAGCCCAGTACCTTCCCAGGGTCGACATTATTAAATAGTGTTTTTAGATTAGTGGCTCTAAAATATTTCGCCCTGACATCCTGGTATCTGGGGCAATCAACGAGGATATGTTCCACGGTGAGGCGAGAGTCACAGTACTCGCAAAGTGGGGGCTCCTCTCTCTTCAGTACAAAAGAGTGCGTGATGTAGGTGTGGCCAATCCTAAGTCTGGACATGGTTGTGCTACCACGCCTTGTCAGACCCTTAGATGTGGGCCGCCACCTGACATCCGCCACAATCTGCCTGAGTTTACTGTGAGTCTCAGCCTCCCATCGGTTCTGCCACTCTCGATAGGTGGCAGAGGCAATACTTTGTCTCAGGTCCGAGTAGGGAATTTGGGTTCCTGACACCGCATGATTTAGGGCTCTCTTTGCTTCTCTGTCTGCGGCTTCGTTTCCCTCAATGCCAACATGGGAGGGGACCCAGATGAAGGTGACATCCCTACGGTCGGTTGTTATTAGGTCCAACAGCTTCAGGCTCTTATGTACCAATGGGATGTCAGTCTTCATCCGCCCCAAAGCTTGCAATGCAGATTTGGAGTCGGAGCAGATTATAAATTTACTCCTTTCTGATGCTTTTACGGCCATAAGTGCAAGCAATATTGCGTGCAATTCGGCCGTAAAGATGGAGCAGCCATCGGGGAGTCTACGGGAGATTGTTTTGTTCCGAAAGGAGCAGGCACACGCGACCTTTCCCTCCATTTTGGATCCGTCTGTGTAGATGGTGCCACAATCTCCGTAGCTCTCCTGCAGTTCCCTAAAGTGGACTTGTAGTATGCTTGGGTCTGTATTTTCTTTTTTGAAATTAAGGAGGGATAAATTTAATTTAGGTTTATTCATTAGCCAAGGAGGATTCTGAGGGGTTTCTATTTTAGAGATTTGGTCAATGCGTGGGGTTAAATTTTGGATGGGTTCTCTCATTCGAAGGCCCAACGGCTGTATGACGTTAGGCCTTCGATTGTATAATTCTACCTCTGTGGGGTTAAATATGGAGTCAAAAGCAGGGTTCGTGGGGTTGGATTTTAGCTTGACTATATACTGCATTGCAAGCTTTTTCATTCTTATATCCATGGGGAGTTCTCCAGCCTCCACATGGAGACTTGGGATAGGTGATGTACGAAACGCGCCGAGACAGAGACGCAGGGCAGCATTTTGTATTGGTTCCAGTATTTTTAGGTACGACTTCCTTGCTGCTCCATATATTATGGATCCGTAGTCTAGCTTGGATCGAATTAGACTCCGATAGAGCAGCAGCAAGGTATCTCTGTCAGCTCCCCAGTCCGTATGGCTGAGTACTCTTAGTATGTTTAATGACTTTTGGCATTTCTTAAGTTCCTTAATGTGGGGGAGAAAATTAAATTTGGAATCTAAGGTGAGGCCTAAAAATTTTGTAGTTTTCACGACAGGGATCTTCTTTTTGTGTATAAATAGTTCAGGGTCTGGGTGGAGCCCCCTTAGATTACAAAAATGCATACTAACTGTTTTGGAGTCTGAGAATTTGAAACCATTATAGTTTGCCCAACCCTGAATTTTGTTTAAACATAACTGTAATTTTCTTTCTAAGGTGTTCATGTTTTTCCCATAAGTAAAAATGACAAAGTCATCAACATACAAAGAGCACTCTATGCCAGGGGACAGCGCATTTATGATGCTATTTATTTTAATGTTGAACAGGGTGACTGACAGAATGCTGCCCTGGGGTACACCCATTTCCTAGTCATGAGTGTCAGAAGCGGAGTTGCCCACTCGAACCTGAAATTTTCGATCTTTCAGGAATTTCTCCACAAAACGGGGGAGGTGTCCCTTAAGCACCATAAGCGCCAGGTCACGTAGAATGCCATGTTTCCAGGTTGTGTCATAGGCCTTTTCTATATCGAAGAATACAGCTACTAGATGTTCTCTTCTGAGTAATGCATTTCTAATATAAGCTTCCAGCCTTACCAGGTGGTCAGTTGTTGTCCGCCCCTGCTGGAATCCGCACTGGTAGTTGGAGATCACTTTATTCCTTTCCAGGTACCAGACCAGCCTACTGTTAATCATTCTTTCCATGGTTTTGCAGATGCAGCTTGTTAGTGCTATTGGTCGATAGTTAGCTGGGTCAGAGCCGTCTCTTCCCGATTTAGGTATCGGTATAACTGTGGCTTTCCTCCAGCTGTTTGGGAAAGCGTCTGTTTGCCACACACAGTTATAGACCCCTAGTAGGACTGGCAATGAGGGTTCGGGAAGGTGCTTGAGGAACTGGTAATGGATTTCGTCTTCTCCAGGCGCTGTGTCATGTGACTTGTCCAGCGATTCCCTCAGTTCCTCAAGCGAGAACGGTTTGTTGTGGTCTTCATTGTTCTCTGACCTGAAATCAATGGGGTGTCTTTCCTCCCTGGTTTTGACTTTTTGAAACTCTGGCGTGTAGTGTGCAGTGGATGATTTTTCTGCTATTGAGGATGCAAGGCAGTCAGCTATTTCTCTGGGGGACGTGACAGTTCGTCCTTGGTTTTTCAAATGTCCTATTGCATTTGATTCTTTCCCTTTGATTCGCCTTACTGCCTTCCAAAGCGCTCTAGCAGAAGTTTTGGCATCCAGACTGCCGACAAAACTTCTCCAGGAATTCCTTTTGGCTGACCGTATGGTTTGTCTAGCCTTTGCTCTAGCTATCCTGAATAGCTTTAGGTTTTCCTGGGAAGGATTCTTTATAAATGCAGCCAGTCGTTTTTTCCTATCACCAATAGCACTTTTGCAAGCTGTATCAAACCATGGTTTGCTAGGCCGTTTTGGATTTGCAGAGGTTAGGGGTACAACTTTCCTGGCTATACTTAGTAGCTTGCTAGCAAAGGTATCAGCTGGGTTCTGTTCATGGAGGATATTTTCTGTGATATCCTCAGAGCATCTTTTTTGGAATTGTTCCCAATCGGCCTTATTCAGTTTCCACCGCTGAGGTCGTCCCAATGAAGGGAGATTGTTAGTAATGATGATTGGGAAGTGATCACTTCCCAGTAGATCATTGCTAACTGACCATTTAAAATCGTCCAGAAGTCCGGGGACGCATACGGTGAGGTCAATGCATGTGAATGATCCAGTTCCTGGGTGCAAGTAGGTCGGTGATGCATCATTAAGTATGCATAAATCATGTTGGAGGAAGATATCCTCCAGCATACGACCTCTTGTGTCGGTATTGTTGGATCCCCACATGGTGTTATGGGCATTGTAATCCCCAAGGATTAAATAAGGCCGGGGGAGTTGTTTCAATAGGTCCTCCATGTCTGTTCGGTTTAATGGAGCGCCTGGTGGTAGATACAGGCTGCAGCAAGTGATAACCTTGTGAAGGGTTATCCTAGCTGCTACGGCCTGTAGTGTGGTCTGTAGTTCTACCCTCTCATGGGGGATGCTATCCTTCACAAGGATACAGACTCCACCTGATGCTCTCTCTGCATCCTCAACATTCTTGGTGTAAGCACGGTAGCTTCGGAAGCTGATGCAATCTTTTAGAAATGTTTCCTGTAAGCAGACAGCTACAGGAGTCTCAGAGTCCATCAGTAGCTGCATTTCCTCGTAATTGGCCTTGAGGCCTCTACAATTCCACTGTACAATTCTGGAATCCATGGCTTATTCTAGATGACCTACTTGGAGCTATTTGGCCTTGGGAGGCCCCCGGAGGGGTTTCCCTTTATTCCAGTGACCTTGGTATTTTTATTCTTGGGTTTGGATGGAGAGGAGGACAACCCCCTTTTGGGGGAAGTCTTTCTCTCTGGAGAGGGGAGATCCCTCTGGTTAGAGCGGAGGTTATTTCCTCCTCTCTCACCTCGGGCATCCTCTCCGCTTTGATTTCTCCCCTTAGGGAGTTGGTCAACCTCTAACTCGGTAGAGGTTGGGGTGTCTGGCTGGGTTCTCTGAGGAGAACCTGTGTCAGACATGATGTCTCCGGGTTCTCCCGGAGTATTGGTTTTGACATGCTGCTCAGTCTCCATGCTCTCATCAGCGAGCACAGAGAACCTGTTCTTTAGCATGACAACAGGGCTTTCTTGTTTCTTCAGAGGTGTGTTCTTTGGCGGTGTTTTCTTCTGAGTTGGGGGAGGAGGAGGGGGTGGTGGGGTCAATGTGTCCGTCTGTGTGGCTATGGATCTTCCTTTCTTAGCAACAGCCTGGGCGTAGGTCTTTGTCAAGCCGAATTGGCCCTTGGGTAGGGCCAGTACAGCCGATTTCGCCTGGCTAAAGGTACATCCGTTTCTTGCCTTGTACTCCTGCACGGCAACCTCCTGTTTCCACACAGGGCAGTCCTTGGAGTAGGCTGAGTGGCCAGCTTGACAGTTTGGGCATTTGAACTGGGCTGTGCAGCCCTTGTCCTCATGACCCTCTCCAGCACATCTGGCACACACAGTGTTCCTCTTGCAGACTGCCGCGCCGTGTCCATAACCCTGGCACTTGAAGCACCTCATGGGGTTAGGTATGTAGGGCCTCACTGGAACTCGTAGGTATCCTGCCTTCACATACTCTGGCGGTGTCCTAGTTCCGAATGTGAGGATAGTAGTGGCGGTTTTGACCTCCTCACCCTCCCTGCGCCTGGTAATGCGCCGGGCATGGGTGACTCCTTCAATGCCCTCCACTATTTCCTTCTCGGAACATTCCAGTAGGTCCCTAGAGCTGATTACACCTCTGCTGGTGTTCAGACTCTTGTGTGGCATGACTTCCACTTGGAGATCACAGAGTCTTCTGCATCTTAAAAGCCCATCAGAGTGTGTCTTGCTGTCTACTTCTACAAGGAGTTCCATTGTTTTGTGTAGCTTAGACACACTCTTGGGCTCTCCCACTACTGACTTGAGTCCCTTATAGATAATAAAAGGGCTTAACTTTGTAAGGCTTTTTCCCTCCTCTGTGCATCTTACCACCAGAAATGATGGCCAGGTAGCACAGCTTTTTGGGACCTCCTCTTTTTTATCGTCAATTCGTCGTTTCTTGCCCAGACATAGGTCTGGGGCAAGTAGTTTTGTGTGTGTTTTTTTGTCCATATATATTTTGGTTCATTCGGCACCTGTGCTCCCCACCCGCCATCGAGTCCAACAAGGGGACGGGCCATTCGGATGACCAGAATGAGCCCGCCAGGGCTACACAGGTGCTATACTCAGTCAGCTGCTACATCGGGCATGTGTCCGATACAGCAGCTCCCTGATTGACCCTCCAGCCACCGCCCTCCAGCATAGGTCGACGACCTATGCTGGTAGCTCGGCATGACCAGCCGGTTGACCCAGAGCGGGCCATCTGGGTCTCAGGTCTAGGGGAACTTGGAGCCAAAGTATTGTGTTGTTGTGGTTTATCCTCAGATAGCCACCACTCAAACACCAGGATCTCTTTATCCCCCCTTACCCGTCGCAGTCCACGGCAAACGGACTGGTCTAGGACGTAGTGAGAATTTAAAGTTAAGGAGACAGTGTGATGATCAATGAAGGCAGACTTAGGAAAAGAGGAGGCAGACACAATGATAGAAAAGAAGTAGGGCACTTTTGAGCTCCAAAAGTGCTAAGGAAAGAGGAGCGCAGTTTAACGTCATGTCTCGGGACGAGCAGACTTAGGATTGGCCACACCTACATCTCGCACTCTTTTGTGCTGAAGAAAGAGGAGCTCCCACTTTGTGAGTATTGTGACTCTCGCCTCGCCGTGGAACATATCCTCATTGACTGCCCCAGATACTAGGATCTCAGGGAGAAATATTTTAGAGCCACTAACTTAAAAACACTATTCGACAATGTCGACTCTGGGAAGGTACTGGGGTTTATCCGGGAAGTAGGGTTGTCTACGAAGATCTGATTTATGAATTAGTGAACATGTACTATTTACATTAGATTTTTACCAAATTATTAAATTTTTACTACCTTGACTATTTTAATTGTGAATAGACCTTGATTTGATTTTAATGATTTAACTGTATATAATTTAGCCCTTGTTATGTAAAGAGAGAGAGAGAGTAGTCCTTAAGGCATGACCAGCCGGTTGACCCAGAGCGGGCTATCTGGGCCTCAGGTCTAAGGGAACTTGGAGCCAAAGTATTGTGTTGTGGTGGTTTATCCTCAGATAGCTACCACTCAAACACCAGGATCTCTTTATCCCCCCTTACCCGTCGCAGTCCACGGCAAACGGACTGGTCTAGGACGTAGTGAGATTTTAAAGATAAGGAGACAGTGCGATGATCAATGAAGGCAGACTGAGGAAAAGAGGAGGCAGGCACAATGATAGAAAAGAAGTAGGGCACTTTTGAGCTCCAAAAGTGCTAAGGAAAGAGGAGCGCAGTTTAACGTCATGTCTCGGGACTCTTGGGGTCGTTGGTCAGTAATTAGTTTAGTCATGGACGTATTCATTGTGCTTAACATTGAGTATTTGTCGGTGAAGCTATTCTACCACTCAAATCATATCTACAATTGATTTATGTTTTACGTGAACTTTTGTTACTAGTTATTTTATTGAGTTCGACGCTATTAAATTCAGGGAAAACTGTCATCAACACTGTGTTTCCCAGTGTGCTACTAGGGAGGCACCTCCGAACCTGTAGATGTTAAGTAAGTTTGATAGCTGAAAACTGGATTGATAGAACAACACAACTCTCAAATAAATTTGTGACAATATATAACTATAACTAATGACTTACTTGGATGCGGTGTTGTTATCAATTTTACCTAACTCGTAATGTGTAGCAAATGGGTAATAGATATGACTCTTTCGCATCTCAAGTATGGTACTTTTACTTTTCACATAATCAGAAGGTGGATGACATTCCTTTTCTTATTCTAGGTCTCTAAATTAAATTGCATCATAAAAAGTTTGATTAATACAACTAAATGAAATGGATGTTCACTAGAAACATATGTACATATAGAAAAGACGTTCAATACAAACATTAATCACCAACATACATTTCTGTATACAATCATGTTAAAAACAATTTAATATTGTTATTACTCTGGTGGTGGTGCGGGTAGGGGTGTGTGTCGTGAGCCGACACGAATCGACCCAGGCCAGCGCTAGACGAGCGATCAACCGTGACGAGATGCGACGGTCAGCCGCGACGAATGTCAACACAACGGTTCGGGAAGAATCTGTGTTGTGAAAAGTACTCAGGCCAGTCACGTCAGCTACGGTCATGTGATCAACTAGAAAAAAAATAGTGACGTTACTGTGACAAGTCAAAAGCTTGCTGTCAGAGTCACTCAAATTTATCACAGCATTAATAATTATTTACTATTATTTAGTTATTTTATTTTAATTATTTCTCCGCCCTATCCCCACTTTCTTCACCCGCCCCACCTTTACCTCTTCGAGCTAGACTTGGTCCGCCACCTTGGCGTCCTTTCATTTATCTTCCCTTGACCGGGGTAAAGATAAACACAGTCTCTTTTATCTTACCCGCCGGATGTCTGACGGCCGCAGTTGACACCACCTTGGGTGGAATGCAAGTCAATCTTTCTTCCCCCCCCCTTCCCACATCTCTCTTTGATCAAAGAGATTACTCAAGTCAACACGCCTCTCGGCGCTCCAAGGTGCGACTCCCATCTCAAGTCTAATTCACCCACGTGTAAGATAATTCTTAGCCTAGGACATTTCCTGTTTCCACCCACATTTTCCAGGCCTATATATAGGATAGATTAAATCAAGCCAGACCCTCTCATTTTCTCATTCGAGCTGAGCTATCGAGTCTGGACTGCTTCATTTATTCTTTCTCTTAGAGGAATACCTGGTGGTAAGCCGAACTTAATCACAAGTTCAATCTTAAATTTACTTTTGTGTATATTTCTCACGGGATACTATTATGTGTATTTTATTATTTCATGTACATTTAATTAGTGCATTGTGTATTTCTCACTGTCGTAAGTAGAAAACATAAACATGGCATATGTATATATTTATGTATTGCATTAATCTATTTATGCTACGTTGCTCAATTGATCGTTGATGCAATGATGTATATATTTGTACATCTTATTTTATTTCCTTTATCTCGGCTGACCGCCTTGATAATCTTACTAGCGCACTAATACTGCGCTTAGAAAAGAGATATGAATCATCTCCCCATTGTGCTCTAAAGCAATTTTACCAATCTGACGAATGCACCTTAGTCGAGGGCATCGATAAGATGCATGAGAGACATGTCCTAACTTGTCTTTATTTATCCGCAGCCTCCCTCAGGTGTCTGCCTATGTGCTTAGTGCTATTCAGCACTGCACTTGCCTACTGAGATCTACCCAACTATTTGTTTGGATCACCTGCCTATTTACCCGCCTATTTATTTGGCGTTATCTGCCTAGTCAACTGCCTATTTGCTATTGAGTATCATCTACTGCCTACGTGGATCTACTCAACTCTACTACTTGGCGCTATCGGCTCTACTTGCCTGCCTATTCGACAGCCCACCTGTCAACTTATTAGGTACGACGTCCCTACAGACCCAGATCTGTGCGAGACGTCATAGCTCCGCCTGAACGTCGTAACTCACTGGACTAATGCTGTTAACTACGCTGCCCACGGTAGATCCGCTCTGCCCGCAGTACACTTGTGCCCACGGTAACCGGCCACCCGCCCTACTGTGCCCACTACAGATATCAGAACTTTGGATTGAGACTCCACAAGAACTGTATCACCGGCGTTCCTCTACCCGCTAGAGCGCCACCTCCAGCTGCAGAACCTCAAGCCAGGACACAGCCAGCTGCGACCCAAACAGGACAACCAGCTAAGTTCAGAAGACAAAGTGACATACTCTCTTATTAAGTGCAAGAGTGATGATTAGATATATTATTGATTAGAGATAGATGCAAACCCTCCCCTTTTTTATTCTTTTATGTAAATATTTATGTAAATAAATATTCTTCATATTTTTTACTTTGTATCTCTCTTTCATTGCTTGTCTCGTTGCGTGCCTGCTCCCAATTTATATGCTGACGGGTTGGTGTGTGATAGTTTTCAAAAATTATCATCCCCTAGACATTAAACGCGCCAAACAAACGTCACATTCCCCAACCTGTCACAGTTACATAGGATTCTTGAAGGCCTTTAGGGACCCTATATTAAGAGCGCGGGTGTCACAGTCAAGAAGATTCACTACAGACGACTTGGTTCAGCGGTGTTGCACTGTACGGCGCATTACGACGGTCGCGAGTACGAGACGATGTCTTGATCTTGATCTGCAATAAAGTCCGACACAACGAGCCCAGTGTGTGAAGTCAGCCCTGAACAGTTAAACCCAGTGCAAGTCCGGGACGAGGCGGAGAGACCAGTGCAAAATTTGATACGGCACTACGGTTATTAACAGAGAAATATTTGTACTGTCAGTGTTACATGTAGCCTATTGTACATTATTGGCTGTGATTTATTGGGCACTAAAGTGTTAGGTTATTTTGGAGCCTTGAGTTGTCAAATTCTTTGAGTTGGTAGTATCGTGTGGAGCAGTTTGCAGAGAGCCTTGACAGTGAGAATCGTTACAATATAATAAACATATCAAAATTATTTTTTTAAAAGATATGTGGA
Organism: Biomphalaria glabrata; assembly: GCF_947242115.1. Taxonomy (NCBI): domain Eukaryota; kingdom Metazoa; phylum Mollusca; class Gastropoda; family Planorbidae; genus Biomphalaria; species Biomphalaria glabrata. Next base: position 25,458,244 of record NC_074712.1, read on the forward strand.
AAACCTATTATTCAAACAAGGTGACCGAGCCTGGCTCGGAGGAACAATTTATTAAGGAAAAATATTTACCCGAACTTATTGTTAGAAGCGTTTTTTTAATGACGAAAATGGGCGATAGGGTAAAGTGTTTCTTCTGTGTTGTTTTAGTTCTAAATGACATTGTACATGCCATACATGGATAGAAAGTTCCCAGCAGTCTAGAAAAACAAAGCTGACATTGAATCTTTTGCGTTAAACTATTGGCCTATTATTGGCTTGGTAGAAAGTCTTTGCAGTGTAACTTCTCAAATGGTTACGTTCAGACATTTAATATTGCAATTAGTATATTTATTATGCTTTTAGTACGAAATATCAAGTAAGACATACACTTTGTAACAAACTAAAATGGCGCATTTTTCCATAAGAGACTTAAAAGCATTGCGTTAGTATTGTAAAGAAGCGTTTCCCTTCGAGCACCTCTGTTATGCCGAACACCTTTAAGTTCACTAAAAAGCCTTTGGCAGATGTTAGAGCCCCATACATGATATGTGCCCTGCACAGCGTGACTGTCGGACTATAAAAAGTTCATGCCGGCGTTTGCTAGAACATCGCTGTTTGTAGTGCGGTCTTGACACCGTGTGTCCATGATGGTGTGCAAACATCTTTGGTGCTTTGTAGACACCGATTTTGTAGGCAGACGGAACGATTTATTTCTCCACCCTCTTGCTTGGAGGCGTTCAAAAGTACTATAGGCCCTGATCAGACGCTTATCAACCTCCCTTAAAAGCAATGAGTCAATTGATATTATGCTTTCCAGATTTGTTTAGTTGTTTACTAAGTGTGTCCATTTACGATGATCTTTGGGGCTGAGTTGATTTTTTTTTTTGGTGAATTCCGGAACATGACTTCCGTTTTTCCGAGGTTATGGTTAAACCAAAAGTGGCGGCAACGTACGCTTATTCGTTGACCGCGAGCTGGAGATCATGTCAGTGTGAGCAAGTAAGGCGTAGAGAGACTGTGTTATGACCATTTCCTTTGTTTTAGTACAGGACAGTAGACTTCGAAGATTGAACACATTCTAATAATTAACCAGCAAAAAAATATTAACCTGCATAGTAGGACTATGCTAATTATTCTAACAAATTCTAAGCTATCTAAACTGTCAATATTTAGCCATTTGCTTTGAAAAAAATATCTAACAATGACATCTTTTTTATTTACTAGGTAAATTGTTTACACTTTAATTGCGGAGAGCCTTGTAGGTGACTTTTACTTTGTTGACAAGGCTAATAGAACTTACAATAAGATGGTGCGCAAATGTTTAATTAGGTCTACTGATTCCTTAAAACTTGTTTATGTTTGCGGAGAACTGTTTTAGTGTACTGCAATAAGCCAGTGATGTAAGCATGTCAAGTTTTTTTTTCTTTGAAATTTTAAAGAAAATCGTTAAAGCCGTTTTCGAAATAAAATTGATATATATATGAATATCATGGGCGTAGCCAAGGGGGGGGGGGGTTGGGGATCGTATTTAGTGACTGATTATTTGCTTTGATTCTGTTTATTTTAGGTGAGATTTTAATACAAAACCATCACTTGCCCCAGCGCAGCCAAGGGGGTTTTGAGTTTAAAACCCAATACCAGGGGGGTTTTGCAGTCAAATCCCCCTTTTATATAAAACTACCCCCCCCCCCCAAAAAAAAAAAAAGAATGCAAACGACTATTCCCAAATTCCAAGAGCATAGCTAAGGAAGATTTTGATTTTAAACCCCCCCCCCTCCGAAATTTACGATAAACCCCCCTTTTCAATATAAGACTATCCATTATCAGTCACCAGATTCTATGAGCGTTGCCAAGAGGGGTTTTGTGTTTAAAAGCCTCCTCAAGCGGGGTTTAGAGCTAAAAACCACCTCTTCAATATAAAAAAGGAAATTACACACTCAAAAAACTATGAGCGTAGCCAAAGGGGTTTGAGTTTAAACCCCTCTTCAGCGGGATTTGAATCTAAAAAAAAATACCTCTTCAATATAAAAAAAAAGCAAATTACACACTCTAAATTCTATGAGCGTAGCCAGGCCAAGGGTTTTTTAAGGTTAAACCCTCCTGCTCCAGAAGGCTTTTTTAAAAAGTTTAAAACCCCTCAAAAAATGATTTTGACGATAAAACTTCCCTTTTCGATATAAAATCTAAAGTAAACTACAGTCACGTAATTCCAAGAGCGTAGCAAAGTGAGGTAACACATTTCTACAAGTCATTGGGCTACATTAATCAAATGCAGTGAATAGCATGGAAGTCACCTGCCGAAATTGAAAAAGACTAAATGTGGCTCAACAAAGACGGCTGAGACGGATTTTACGAGTCAGTAATAGAGACCGGGTCTCAATCAAGGAAATCCTATGCCGAACTGGGAGTCGACCCCTTAGAAAGGTTGTGACAGAGTGCCGCATGAGGTTTGAGGGACATGTTCTCCGACAAAATGAATTACGCATAATAAGAGTTGCGATGACATGGAGGCCATTACGAGGAAAGCGAAAACAGGGACATTCTAGTACAACTTGGTACCACATTTTCATGGAGGTCCTCAGAGAAGAAAGTTTTTTTAAATAAAACTTTTTAATAGCAGGATAATGCACTGTAGATACCTCAGAATATGCATATGCATTTCGTTGACTTTCAATACCGGAAATAGTGCTTGGCGGCGGGACTCCGCCCCGAGCTGGGAGAGCGCTGACCCTCTTGCTGGCAATGGCGGGAAGTCTACAATTTTTTCACTAACTCAAGGAAGAACCTATTCTTGGGTACAATAAACGTCTCCCAAAAGAATGAAGGGTCAGAATCCTATACTCTTAAGCGAGCAATTCTTGTATGTATTGTTATAACTCTGCCATGCGCACCACAATCCAGGCTAGTGCAGAAAGAAGGTTCGCACTATTAGTGACAAGACTAAGTCGGATGTTGACAGGAGAGAGAACGATTTCCGCCCAAGTGACAGCTGATGTAAAGATGCTGTGCTCAAGACATGTTGTTCTACATGTTTTTGTGATGCCATGTAAATAAACATATATGTGCCCCGTTGAGTTGCCTCACTTAAAATATTACAATGGTGTCAGAAGTGGGATTATAGGCAACTCAACGAGAGGAGGTAGGCTTTGATTACAGTGACATATTTGAAACTATTACATCAGCTCTCAATTAAAGAGCTAAGACAAGAGCTTCGGGACCAAGGTTTAAAATCCGTCGGTAGCAGGGAAACGCTGCGGCAAGCCCTGATCAATGAAGAAAAAGATTCGGATATCTATCTATCTGAAATTGAACCGGAGATTTATGAGCTTATTGGCAAGATACATGAAGGTATTGATGCAATTTGTGAACAAATTAACAGTATGGGGAACAAGGTAGATGAAATTATGTCTCAAGCGAAAGAAGGAGTAGACTCGTTGGTAAAGGAGCAGTAGCTTGTGGACTCGTTGGTAAAGAAGTTGAGTGGTCAAGACTGTGGCTGCACAAACAGTGGTGACGGAGACGTTGGGGATTAGAGCGCCGTCTGTGTCTGTGTTGTGGGCAAGTCTTGTGGTTGTAACTTTCAAGACGAGAAACGTGACAACGATTGCTGTGACGATCTCAACGGGATGTACCGAATCAAATGGAAAGAGACAAATGAAGAAACTGTCTGTTATGTGCCTGGAGCGTTTGTTCCTGTTGCACCTGATACCTGTATCTCAATGAGCTGGACAGATCAAGACAACGTTGCGTCTGCGTCTAAGCCTGTTGCTGTAGACCTTTAGGACCTCTGCCTATTTGCCGGTGCTCACGAGGTAAATTCGAAGCTCGAGAATTGCATCCAGAAGTTAAGCATGAACTGTACGTGCGGCGCATCACACAGAGAATTTAGATGCCAAGAAAACCACCAACAAAATATGTGTACTGCCATCATCATCGACATTGGCGTAGAAGAATGTCAATCAATCCATGTTAAATCTGAGCTGGCAAGAGGAAGACATCTTCAACCTGAACTTGAAGAGACCTATCTTCTGGACGTGAGACTGTTAGCTGCGGGTGAATTTCGTTTGCAACTTGGCTGCATGTGAACCTGAAACTTTCTTGAGAGGCGTATGTCGGGAGAGTCTGCTGAAACAGCGTGTCCGATCAGCGGCTGTGCTGAAGAAAACAGTGCTCGACACTATCTCGTTGTGTGTCAAACGGCCACGTCATCGTCTCAACAACAGCCTGGTCAACTGGCGGAAGAGAAAGCGACACCAGAGGAAAACAGTGCGGATTACTTCGTGGGGAAAACGCTCCTTGCCGCCTGTGCCTCCCACCGATCGATCTCCAGCTGAACTGTCTAACCTCCACTGCACTGTTTCTTTTCGGGACGAAAATCTCTAAGAAGGGGGCAATGTTATAACTCTGCCATGCGCATCACAATCCAGGCTAGTGCAGAAAGAAGGTTAGCACTATTAGTAACAAGACTAAGTCGGATGTTGACATGAGAGAGAGAACGATTTCCGCCCAAGTGAGAGCTGATGTAAAGATGTTGTGCTCAAGACATGTTGTTCTACATGTATTGTGATGTCCTGTAAATAAACATCGGTGTGCCTCGTTGAGTTGCCTCACTTCAGTTATTACAGTATGTATGTATGTATATATCTATACTATAAAGCAGAATGTTGGGCGTATGTATGTATGTATGTATGTCCCCGTATAGAAATAAAAACCGCTTGACCAATGTAGCGTATGTATTGTGGCCCTAAAACAAACTTAAAAACTTAACAAACATTTTAAGACCCTCAAAAAAAAAAAAGACCAACTCTATAACAGCTATAGTATTTTATGGATCTAGGCTACATGAGAAAAGATCGAAAGGATTTAGATCTAGATCTAATATTAAAGAAATACACTTTGCGCAGATAGTTTTTTACTTTGACACATGAAAATACAAAAGAAGGTCCATTGATTTCATTATATAATAAAATTAACCTTCAAATTTGTGTTTCAAAACCATTTTTACATACGTTAGTTCCTTTTATCTGTGAATACAGATTTCCTGACGAACATTCTTTCATTAGACATTACCAAATGGTTACACATTAACACATCTCTCTACTGAGTCTATTCCTAGGCCTAGGTCTAAAACTCTTATTGAACTCTAAGATGATAAAACTTCTTTTCGCAAAGATAGTTTTATGCTTTAACACATGAACATAGGCCTACTAATTATATAGTCCATTCATTTCATATTTTAATCAAATTAACATTCAAATTTGTTTTTCTAAAGCATTTTTAATACATTCGTTCGCTGTTCGCTAAAGCTGCTTAGCCGTGTTGAGATAGGCCATATATTCATTCATGAAAAAAAAAGGTAACGCACGCGTAGAGCAAAGCCTTCACGCAGCACAGAATGAACTCTATAAAAGCCAAATTTTAACTCTAGATTAGTCTAGACCTAGATCTATGTCTACCTCAAGATCTACTTTATACTTTAACACATGAACATACAAAATTAAGTCTATTCATTTCAAATTTTAATCAAATATATGTAGGCCTACAAGCAAATGGAATTAAGTAGATTAGCTATTTTGATTTGATAGCTTCATTCATACTATTTTTACATTTACACATTCGCTTTATTTATTACATTTATATTTCCTTTAAATGTTTTAAAAACACTCTCAGTGACTATATCGACAGTAATACGCAAATAGAGACCCGCGAGTCACGGGTAAAATATGTCTAGTATATATATATTTAAATTTTATTTCAAAAACGGCTCTAACGATTTTCTTTAAAATTTCAATGTATGTGCATATTAATGAAAAAAAAATTCTCAACTCATTGGCCACATCGGGAAAAATCGAGGTCGACCGTTATATCGGTTTGAAAATGTCTCATAATCGAAAAATTAATTTTGGCTAGAATGTTTTATGAAAGAAAATTTTCCATGACGTAAATGGGAAAAACGCTGCCTACGTCACTAGGCTTACCGCAGTACACTAAAATATTTCTTTGCAAACAAGAACGAGTTTTAAAGAATCAATAGACCTAATTAAACATTTGCGCACCATCTTACTGTAGATTAATTTATTATAGAACAATGAAAAAAAAGTAATGATATTAAATGTGCCGATGTATGATTAGTTAATTGTGTTTTAAGTGCGTAATAAATTGTTTACACTTTAATTGTGTAGAGCGGTGTAGATACCTTTTGCTTTGTTGTTTATTTTGCTGGTGACCTCCAGCTATCTCGTTCTGAGGCCGCATGCAACCTTGTGCTATCTTCTATGTCAGCCAAGGCAAGTTGGCGCCTAAGCTGGTCTTTTAAGCGTTTCGGTGTTACGTCGACCACTTTTTAGCTCACCAAAAAAGACTGCCTTTGGCATGCGTTCGTTTGAGATTCGTCTCCCATACAGGATACTGCTCTGTCCAGCGTAACTGTCGGACTTAAAGAATTCCCTCTATACAAAGGCCGCGGATACATATTTGAGACCAAAAGAAAATCTGCTGCCGAGGACAGACGCAGACGCTAAAAGAAAATCTTAATCGAGCACCGCGGACAATGGTTATGCTTGCCCTGAAGTGGCAAAATATTTAGATCACAGCTGGGGCTTCGTAGCCACGGGAAATACTGCAAGCCTTATTATTATTATTATTTTGCTGGTGAATTATTACCATGTGTTCATGCTTCGGTGTCTACTGTCCTGTACCAAAACAAAGGAAATGGTCAAAACACTGCTTCTCTACGCCTTACTTGCTCACACTAAACATGATATCTAGCGGTCAACGAGTTTGTGTATGCTGAAGCCTCTTTTGATTTAACTATAAACCTCGGTAAAAAGCTTGGAGTTAGGGCCTTGAAGACGGTAGGCCCAGGAGAGATCTGAATGGAGGAATCTGTAAAAGTAGGTCATATCCATCCACGGGCTGTAGCACCACTGGGATGGATGGATGGCAAAAGCCGGTATGAACTTCTTATAGTCCGACAGTCAGGCTGGGCAGGACACGTATCCCGTATGGGGGACGAACATATTGCTCGACGTAACAGAGGTGCCCCACGGAAACGTTTCTTTAGAAAACTTAACAAAAAATGCGCCAGTTTACTTTGTCACAAAGTGCCTGTTTTACCCTATAACGTAGAGATTTGCGTCACTTGATGTTTCGTACTAAAGCCATAATGAATATACTAATTCCATAATTAAAGGTCTGAACGTAACCATCTAAGAAGTTACACTGCAAAGGCTTTCTTCCAAGCCAATAATAGTAGGCCTACAATAGTTTTAGACAAAAAAATGGAATTGCAAAACTATAAGACGGACGTGAGCTGTGGTTTGTCTAGACTGTAGGAGGACTTAAGAGACTTTATATTTAATCGCCATGTACAATTACATTTAGAACTAAGATTAAATATAAAGTCTCTTAAGTCCTCCTACAGTCTAGACAAACCACAGCTGTGATTTCTACAAATATATTGGACCGCCCCCCCCCCTCGAATAGGTTGAAATATAAAATATACTAACATTCGTCCGAGTGGGGGGGGGGAGCGATCGACCCTACCGCCCCCCCCCCTGGATCCGCCAGATATATATATATATATATATATATATATATATATATATATATATATATATATATATATATATATATATATATAAAGAGAGAGAGACAGACAGACAGAGAGAGAGAAACAGATGATCTTAGCATCATCTGCCCCATAGATCGTAAGGTCTGAAAGGGAAACTTTACTTACTCACAGCTTGCTAACAGAAACAATTAAAACCAATTAAATATCTATATGATTAAAACTTGTTATTGATATTTTAACCGATCTTTATATTAAGTCGTTCCCCTGTTGGCTGATGGGTGTGTGTGTGTGTGGGGAGGGGAAACCTTTACAGCCCTTCTCACATAAACCCTTTGAGTGTTGGGGGGGGGCGGTCCTACTTTTATGGAGAAATCATAGTTTGTGACAAAATTAGTTGAATTAATATATACATTTTATCTTATGTCGCTGCCCTTCTGGTATATTGGCCGATTTGGTGGGGTAAAGGGAGGACGATTGCATGTACTGCCCTCCCCACTCTAGCCCTCTGAGTTGGGAGGGGGGCGGCGGTCCTATTTTATGAAGAAATCATTGTTTGTGAATAAAATTAGTTGAATATCTATATAATATAAACTACGTATTGATATGTGAACCCATTTGTATATTATGTCACACCACACTCTAATCTCAAATTTTATGATTAGTAAATATAAAAAAAAGGGTTGTACCAGGTGGGAGGGGCGATACATGCAATCGCCTTCCCCCCATGGACAACCCAATACTTTTTCTATTGTATTATAGTTAAGAAATTACAAAAAAATAAAATAAATCTGTCACTAATATAATTTATCTATGCTATACATTAAACTCTTTTATCGAATCGCCCCACCTTAATTCTTGAATGCCAAATGCAATCACTAGCAGAAATTATAAAAAGGAGCGAGAATTAATCATTTTCATTCTACCGCCCCTCCCCTTTCCAGACAAAGTTTATGTGATTTCACATGAATTTATCATAATTATTTTAAGAAAGACGTTGCTTTGGAAAAGTTAGAATTCAAACGAAATTTTTTCAGTATAAGAGTCACGATTGAGATGCGTTCTAAACCCAGATAATAATTTCCTTGTCGCCTTTTTCCAACCTTTACTCAATCTGATATTTTTCTAGTTAAAAAATTTGGGACTATAACTTACATATTATGGTTGAATTTTATTATTTATTGAATTTCTTTTTTGCGGTGGCGATCCTCAAAGCCTTAATCTGAATATGTGGGGTATCTTATCTTTTCAAGGAACAAATCGTTTTATTTGCAATGTATTAAGGGCCTTTAAATTCATATTAGAATATTTTTCAACATTATTCAAAAGGTCTTTTTTTTTAATAGGATGAATAATGAGCTTTAGGTCAGGAGAATGCATTTCTTCTGTGAAGTATTCAGGAAAACGCTTTTGGCGTCGGGGCTTCGCCCCGAACCCCACTGATGAATAATAATGAGCTGTAGATGTCATGAGAATGCGTTTCCCCACTAGTAAAGCTTAAGGCGCTCCCCCAGAACCCCAAGCTTGCAAGAGGAAGGCCTCAACATGACTGTTTTTTTTTCTCGCCGAAGGTTGAGAAACACTGCTTTTTATTCTCATATATAGGCCTATATATATATATATATATTCCAGTCCGAAGATGAGGAATAAAAGTATTTCCCGTGGGTGTGCAGCCCCAGCTGTGACCTGCATATTTTGCCACATCCAGGTCAAGCATAACCATTGTCCGCAGGTGGTCAATTAAGATTTTCTTTTCGTCGTCTGCGTTTGTCCTCGACAGCAGATTTTCTTTTGGTCTCAAATGTGTATCCCGCGGCCTTCGTGAGTGACCTCCAGCTGTCTTGTTCCGACGCCGCATGCAGCCAGGTGCTCTCTTCTATGTCAGCCAAGGAAAGTTGACGCCTAAGCTGGTCTTTGAAGCGTTTCTGAGGGGCGCCTCTGTTACGTCGACCACCTTTTAGCTCACCAAAAAGACTGCCTTTGGCATACGTTCGTCTCGCATATGGGATACGTGCCCTACCCAGCGTAGCTATCGGACCATAAGAAGTCCCTCTATACTGTCCATACCAGCGTTCGCAAGGACATCGCTGTTTGTAGTGCGGTCCTGCCACCGTATGTCCATGATGAAGCGCAAGCATCTTTGGTGAAAGCGCTCAAGAGGTCAGTTGTTTTTTATATAGTGTCCATGTCACAGAGCCATATAGAAGGGTTGAGAGAGCCACCGCTTGGTAGACATTGATTTTTGTAGGCAGGCGGAGCGATTTGTTCTTCCAGACTCTCGCCTGAAGGCGTCCAAAAGCGCTACTAGCCCTGGCCAGACGGTTATCAACTTCCTTTGAAAGTGAGGCGTCATTTGACACTATACTACCTAGATATGTGAGGTGGTCTACCACGTTAAGGGGCTGTCCGTTTACTGTGATCCTTGGGGCTGAGTATGTTTTATTGGGTGACTTCTGTTTTTCCGAGGTTTATAGATAGACCGAAAGAGGCGGCAGCGTACGTTAATTCGTTTACCGCGTTCTGGAGGTCATGTTCATTGTGAGCTAGCAGGGCGCAAATCATCGGCATAGAGAAGCTCCGTTATGACCATCTCATTTGTTCTTGTATGGGATAGTAGACGCCGGAGATTGAACACATTGCCGTCAGAACGAAACCGGATGTAGATGCCTTCATGCAATCGCTGCCTCATTTGACCTAGCATTACGCTAAAGAAGATAGCGAATAGAGTAGGGGCAAGTACACAGCCTACAGGTTTAGGTTCTGCTCTTTGCATTTTTCTTGTAGTTGTCGCAGAACAAATATCATGTCAGATGTACCTCTACTGGCTCTGAAACCACATTGGCTTTCAGATAAGACCTCGTCCACTAAAGACTGGTTTAGTCGGTCGTGCAACACTCGAGCAAAGATCTTTCCTGTTACTGACAGAAGCGTAATGCCGCGATAGTTGGATTTCAGCGCGAAGTCCATCAGAGCCAGGTGCCTTGTGTTTTTTTTTAGTTTAGATACATCTAGCCGAGCCAGCTCTAATGACGCCAGTGCAGACTTCCGTTGAGGTTATTCATTTTTGTTGCTGTCTTGCAGTGTGCGGACAATCCAGCAGGCGACTTTGAGAGGTATCCTTTTATCGACTCGTTTGGGACAAGTCATTTGTGGGCTAATTACTGCATTGCCTCCAGCCTGCGCAGAGTTTTTTATAGTGATAATTGGCTCGCGCAGACCAATGCCACTCTTTAAGCTAAATGCAGTTCACAGTAGCACAGAAGTCTGAGACGGCTGTGAACAACAGATAGCCGTAGGTGTTATTTCGGAGTGTCCGTCTCCTAGACTGGCTGCCGACCAAAGCTATAGAGCCCAGTCTGCCCAATGGCCGAATAGCCGACTTGTTTCTACATCACATATACTATATAGATCTAACTATATATATATATATATATATATATATATATATATATATATATATATATATATATATATATATATATATATATATATATATATATATATATATATATATATATATGTGTGTGTGTGTGGGAAGCGTGGTCGAGAGGCTAAGTGCGCTTGAATTTGGCTTGTCTTGGCTACCTAGAACCTAGAAGGGGGCTCGAGGTCCGACACCCGACTGTTTACTGAGCGCCTAAAGGCAGCACGGAAAACCAACTCCTAGATACCCCCTCCCCCCCTCCCCCCAATGGTCCACAAATGAGATTGGACCAAAGCGCTCTGAGCATGCTATAAGCATGAAAGTAGCGCTATATAAAAGCTATAATAATAATATATCTATATATCTATCTTAGTAAGTAGTATCTACTCCCCTTATTTCGAAATCAAACAAAATAATTAATCACCAACAATGAAATAATTGATTGATTCATGGCTTATATGGTTCAATGAATAATTGTGCAAAGCTTTAGCTTGATTCGAGAATGGGAGAAAAAACATGTTCAAACTTTTTACCATATACACAGACAGACCAAGTGAGTTGATATAAGATTTGTAAAAAAAACAACTTGAAATTGACAAATAAAAAGGCCCATTTAAATCAACTGAATTATGCGATTCTATTTTATCTTGATCTTATCTTATAATTTGCAGACGTTCGTTAAAAAAACAAAGATTATACGTCCAAGAAATATCCATGTGATTATCTTTGTGCTTCGGTAATTTCAGATTTGAATAACTGAAACGAGCTAAAACGACACTACAGCACGTGACAAAGTTATTGCAGTAAAACCAATAGAGACTGGTTTCATAAATGAGAACAATGCGGACAAGCGAGAGCTTTTAAATCAAAAATGTTACTGCTGTTGCTCTGTTCTTGCAAACCCTAATAACACTGCAGCTTTATCCCTCGTGTCACATTCTGCACACAAAGGTCCGTGAATAAAAAAAAAGGTGGCTATCCATAAACATGCAAGGATACGTGACAATGGAGACTGGATTTCCTAAATCGCTGGACAGCCTGTTATTTAGTAACAAAAGGTGTGTAACTGAGGAATCCATGGCAAATATTCCTCAGAAAAGTATAAAAACGGAATTAGATGATTCGTCGAAATATAAAGACGCTGAAATGTATACATTAATATACTCAAACTACAATAAAGCACCTGGCTCTGAAGGCCTTCCTGCAGAAGTCTTTAAAATTGGAGGTACCTCCTTTGCAGAAAGGCTAGAAGACCTGGCCTTCGAGATTACTTTATTAAATCCCTATATAAAAAGGTAACAATTCAACTACTCAAATTAACTAAGCATTACTTTGGCGCAATGCTGGCTGAAATGGGGCAGCGACTGTATCTATTCCGAGATGAGATGGTCGTCACAGAGTTTGTCTATGTCGATAATTGCACCCTACTTGCCTTGCTGAAACTGAGCTCCAACACACCGTTGACGAATTTGCGTACGCTGTCGTCAGCCACTAGCATCTCTTCTGCCCTAAGATCACAGTGACTGGAGTCAACGTGGCAGACCGCTTTACATATCTGGGAAGCAATGACATGTTACTTTCAAGAGAAGTTGATAACCATCTTGCTAAGGAATGTATCCGAGACATGGATACTATACAGAAAGCTACTAGATTTCTGGAATGCTTTTACAATAGATGCCTGTGCTCCATTATGGGCATAAAATGGCAAGACCACATTTCAAATAACGATTCTTTCGCCAATGCCAGTATGTACAGTGTAGAGGGACTGACCACAACTCCACAAGTTCCTTCCGTCAGCCTGTTTGAACAAATGTTCTGTCTGGGAGACATCCAAGCAGATGAAAATAAATCACATCTCTCATGTCCAGTGGCTCAAATCTCAAGGCTCTCTGGACTGAAGGAGAGGCTGAAGGCTGAGCACACCACGGAAACTCCTCCATATTCATTAATGTAGAAAAGCTGCAGTGCGAGTGTCCAGCATAGGACTGTTAATAACAAAAACAATAACAAAAAGTTATTAGGCCTCCTAACGGGAATCTTGTTTTGCTATCCTATTGGCCTAGTCATCCACCCCCACCGATTGTTTCCACACATAAACCTCTCAGGGTTAACAATGCAACATCAATTACACATATAATTAACACATGTGTTTTTTCTTGCCCTGTTCTCAGAGAGCTCAGGCGTAAATTATTATTTTAGAGAAATAAAAAATTAGAAAAATACTAAAAGGATATTTTAAAATATTAAATGTAAAAAAACAACAACAAAAAAAATGATAATCCTTTTTTAGGGAAAAGAAGGAAAATGACATCGTTTTTGTAGCTGGAGACAACATTGAAATAGTGCAAACTTTTCATACCTTGGTACTGCGTTAGACAATAAATTAAATTTCACTGCAAATAATGATTATATTAGCGAAAAAAAAAGCAACTAAGATTATGATTACTAAGAAAAATGACCTCCTTTAATGTTAGCAAAATGGCCTTTATAATGTTTTACCATGCTCACATTTGCAGTATTTTAAGTTTAAATATCTAGTGTAGGCTGGGTGTTTTCTCAGTCTTTTTTTTTTATATGTATACATATAGTGACTCTGACTCTGTTGAGGAAGTTTCATTAGAAATGTAGGATGTTTGCTAATGTTTGGTATTTTTTCCATTGACCACAGATTTTGATATTATCCTTGGTTTTTATGGATGTTTTTTTTTTTAATTCTCGGTAAAGAATCTTAAACCAAAATATAAATCTTGATTGCCACAATGCAAGAAGTTTGAAATTACTTTTGCATTGGTTTCATATATAATTGATGTAAAGGTAATACTTGTCTGTATGTAGTATGCAGTTGTATGAGATCTGGGAAGCGTGGTCGAGAGGCCAAGTGCGCTTGAACTTGGCTTGGCTTGGCTACCTAGAATGGGGCTCGAGGTTCGACAACCGACTCGGGCAGAGTTGTGTTTACTGAGCGCCTAAAGGTAGCACGGAAAGCCAACTCCTAGATACCCCCTCCCCCCACTGGTCCACAAATGAGATTGGACCAAAAGCGCTCTGAGCATGCTATAAGCATGAAAGTAGCGCTATATAAAAGGCACTATATAATAGGGCATGAGATTCGCCAATGGGAAGAAAAAACACTCCACGGAAAATTTCCGGCTTCATTACATGGGGACAACATCGACAAGGCTGCTTCCTTAACAAGGCTCAAAGCAGGTCATCTTTACCCTGAAACAGAAGGCTTTGTTACAGCAATACAGGACAGAGTAATCAGGACAAAAAATTACGAGAAGCATATCCTGAAACTCAATGTTGTCGACAAATGCCGAAAATGTGGAAATGTGGGCGAGTCGATTGAACACATTATGGCAGGATGCCCAGCCCTATCAGAATCAGCCTACCTAGGTCGCCATAACTAAGTTGCAAAGTTAATACACCAACACCTGGCTTTGACGTACAAATTGATCGGTAAGGACACTCCCCCTTATTATAAATACTCTCCGCAAGAGGTTCTCGAGTCTACTGAACATCTGCTGTACTGGGATAGGCCTATTCTGACCGACAAAACGGTAGATTTCAATCGCCCGGATCTGCTGTTCATCGATAAAAAAGAAAAAAACAATACTATTATCGATATCGCCGTACCACTGTCTCATAATTTAAGAAAAACTGAGATAGAAAAACAAAGAAAATATGGGAACCTAGGCTTGGAGATTAAGCGTCTATGGAAATTGTCCAAAATAACAATATACCCCATTGTAATATCAACCGAGGGGATAATAACAACTGACCTCACACACACCTTCAAGGCCCTTAACATTCCTAGGAACATCTTCGTTGCCTGTCAGAGGGCGGTACTGCTGCAGACCTGCCACATCACCAGAAAATTCCTCAGTGGAAACTGTTAAAGGGACTACGATGAATTTTGTTTCTCTTTAGCGAAACTCGACCCTGGCAGCGCCAGAGAATGACTACTCGTTCATTTCTAACATAATAATAATAATAATAATAGTAATAATAATAACATGGGGACAACATCGACAAGGCTGCTTCCTTAACATGGCTCAAAGCAGGTCATCTCTACCCTGAAACAGAAGGCTTTGTTACAGCAATACAGGACAGAGTAATCAGGACAAAAAATTACGAGAAGCATATCCTGAAACTCAATGTTGTCGACAAATGCCGAAAATGTGGAAATGTGGGCGAGTCGATTGAACACATTATGGCAGGATGTCCAGCCCTATCAGAATCAGCCTACCTAGGTCGCCATAACCAAGTTGCAAAGTTAATACACCAACACCTGGCTTTGACGTACAAATTGATCGGTAAGGACACTCCCCCTTATTATAAATACTCTCCGCAAGAGGTTCTCGAGTCTACTGAACATCTGCTGTACTGGGATAGGCCTATTCTGACCGACAAAACGGTAGATTTCAATCGCCCGGATCTGCTGTTTATCGATAAAAAAGAAAAAAACGGTACCATTATCGATATCGCCGTACCACTGTCTCATAATTTAAGAAAAACTGAGATAGAAAAACAAAGAAAATATGGGAACCTAGGCTTGGAGATTAAGCGTCTATGGAAATTGTCCAAAATAACAATATACCCCATTGTTATATCAACCGAGGGGATAATAACAACTGACCTCACAGACACCTTCAAGGCCCTTAACATTCCTAGGAACATCTTCGTTGCCTGTCAGAGGGCGGTACTGCTGCAGACCTGCCACATCACCAGAAAATTCCTCAGTGGAAACTGTTAAAGGGACTACGATGAATTTTGTTTCTCTTTAGCGAAACTCGACCCTGGCAGCGCCAGAGAATGACTATTCGTTCATTTCTAACATAATAATAATAATAATATATAATATTATCCCCGCATTTTAAGGAATTTTTTGGTCTTGGCAACTTGCTCCAATACTGAATTAAAAGAGCATCTGGGTCTGAAACTGTAACTGGAATATCCATGGGACAAGGTGGGGTTGGCCAATGGTCCATTCTCCGCCATCCACAGAGCTCTCCAAATGTAACTATTTAGCAGTAGGCCTAGTAATCTTTAGCCACAGCAACAAAATAGCAAAAAGAAACTACATCCTAAAAATAGACTCACAGCCAATAAATAAAGAAGAAAATGCAACATATCTTGGTGTAAAATTAGACCAAAGATTATCTCGAAAACACTTTATGGCAGATTTAAATGAGAAGGCATCACAAAGATTAAACATAATAAAACACCTAGCAGGAACATCCTGGGGAGCTGAAAAGAAAACCTTATGACAGTTATACGTCAGATCTGTCATGGATAACTGTCTCTCCATACAAGTAGCCGCCAACAAAACCTATCAATCATCTTTAGACACAATCCAAAACCAAGCCTTGCGTCTAATCAGTGGAGGTATGAGAACTACTGCCACAGCAGCCTGTGAAATAGACTCCAATATTGAGCCTCTTAAGTTAAGGCGCATTAGAAGCTATTGAGAGATACAAAAGGTTAGAGGACGACCATCCAAATAAACTACTAACACAGAGAAATAAGAAAAACAAGCAAAAAAAGCAAAGAACTCCGATACAACTGTCACCACCTCAAAGTTGGTGCCATAGTGTAGAAACCATATTTCAATATTGTGAATGTTATTTCTATATTGTGAATGTTGCCCTAAGGTGAACACTTTTGACCTTAAGTGAACCAGGGTTAAGAGCAATCAGTCAATATAGGGAGTTGGTAGCAAGCACTTGATAGAGTCACTTGATATAGTCAGTTGAGTTAGTTGTTAATAGAAGTTGGTTATAGATTAGTTACTAAGTTGTCATTATATTCGCCATATTTCTATAGAGGATTAATGCTGACCATTCCTGAATTGAATTGTGTACATATTCAATATGTGGTGTTATTACTTAAATTAAACTTATTTGTGTCTGCTACATCAAGTGTCACTTCCTTATTCTGTGCATTATAATATAAACCCAATGTCACCACCACGCCTACATAAATAAACCGACAATAATATCACTGCATCAAAACATAACCACAATGACATTTATGATACAGTGGTGACAACAACTTACTGACGAACTAGCCCTAAAACATCATCTACCCAATAACACACAAAATTACCAGATTCTAAAACAACTCCTGGACTTAACTACAAACAACCAACCATTAAAACACATTTAATAAACAACACTCTAACAAAATAATCAAATCCACTGGAGCTCAAAGTAGGCACGCTTGAAACTATTGAAAACTATCCAAAAAACAGCCATCCATATATACACAGATGGATCAGCCTTCAAAGCCACCATCAATGCTGGTCTTGGTGCCTTCCTGGTCTTCCCCAAAAATAAACACTTTGAAATAAGTGTACCTTGTGGCGACTACTGCTCAAACTTCCAAGCCGTAATTGAGGCAATTACCATAGCTTTGCAGACAGTCAAAAACAAATTATATGAAGGGATATAATCACCACCAGGTATTGTTGTCTTTACAGACTCCCAATCCACTCTTCAAGTAGGCTACTTAAAAGCAGCACCTCAAAAAGCCCAAGAAAGTTGACAACACTAATAGTGATAATACACCAGATGATGACAAAATTAAACATCAATATCACATTACAGTGGATCCCTGGACACATTGGCATCATGGGAAATGAAAGGGCAGATAAGCTTTCAAAGCCAGGATTATCTATGGAACAACCAGATAGTCCTGTTAATTACCTCACCCCAAGGTCAATGTTAATCAACAACCAATGGGCCACAGGAAACACAGGCAGAGCTATGTACAAAGAAATGAACATGCCAACAAACTGGAAAGTATTAACTTCCTCCCCCACAAAGAGCAATCTACAATCTTCAAACTAATGACAGGACACACACCTCTGTTAAATTACCATCTCAATAAAATAAATCCCACACAACTCCCCCTTTGTAGACACTGCACCCACCCTTATGAAATCGTAAACCATATCCTTTTTGAATGCCCCTTCCTAATCTACCTTAGGCAGACCCTACTACCACTCTAGTCCAACATAACCAACACCCTATATGGCAGTGCTGAACAACTGAAGAAAACAACACACTGTTTTTCCTTGGCACAGTCTGCAAAAGAGCTGATAGCTCAGCAGCAAAAAACTGGCTAGAAGAAGAAGAAAAGAAGAAGTTTCAATATCACTACTGGTTCATCAATATGAACATTAAAAATAAACAAAACTTCATAAAATCCTAAATGCTGCTAGTAAGGTCATTGGTAACAAACAAACCCCACTTCGACAACTGTTCGAGAGAAACATTTGAAAGCTAAAAAGATTTTTAAAATAAAAAACAACTTCTGTGTCAGGATTTTGAGATTTTATCATCACAATGATGATAGAAGACAACAATTACAAAAATAAAAAGACATAAAAACTCCTTTGTTTCCCTGACAATAAAATCATTCAATACAATTCAAATATCTGCTATAAACATTACACATGTAATATTTGTGAAACAGATGTGAATTTATTATTTCTTTTCTATAGTTATAATGTTTTGTTTGTTGTAATGCACAAATTGTAAGACAAATTTCCAAATGGATAATATAGATTATTACTATAAATCATATTACGACACGTGATAAGGCAGAATGGTGAATAAAACCAAGAGCTTTAATTTTTTACCAATTAAAATGTCTTTAATTTATTGAATTGTTTGTTACTTATTCTGATTAAATTAATGGATTTATAAATTAAAGAAGTGATATATGTAAAATATTAGTATTAATTCACATTTGCACACTAGCATGACAGTGCAACACTGCTGGAGTTATTTAATAAATCCAAATTTGTACTATTTTACACAAATATAATAAATAAATAGGCTACTTTGTATTAGCATTTTAAGCTCCAGGAAACAATTTTCATATTGCACTTTATGATTTATTTGATCACTGTAAATTGCATTTATCTTTTTTACACTGTTTGTTAATCAGCAAAAATACACAGAATTAAAAAAAAAAAAAAAAAAAATTGGTCATTTCACTGTTACTTATGTGTCTGCAATGCCTCAGAACAAGACACATGGAGGTCAATCACGAAGGCCGCGGGATACACATTTGAGACCAAAAGAAAATCTGTCAATTATAGCTTAGGCTAGGATATCACTTGATTATATTGTTTATTACTAGATCTAGTATTATTATAGCAATGAACTAGTAATAATTTTACATGATTAAATCCAACCAATTGCACAGGCCAACACATTCACATAGAGTTTAGAGCTCTTACAGCACATGCAGAAAAATGACTGAAATGGCAATTGATTCACTGAATCATCAGTGAATGATTATGATGATAATTTTGTTATATGATTATAATTATTTTTATATGTAGGCCTAGTAAATAGATCTATGTCAAGTCTATGTTACCCTATGTATTTTTAATTTTAGTAATTTATTTAGTATATCAGTACAATGAGTATTGAGTATATCATTTAGAATAGGATGAACACGAGACACAACGCAGTGTTAAACATAAAAAAAATAGTTAGAGTTTGCAAAGGAAAATATCACAACATCAAACGTTGCTATCTCGGTATTCTGTAATTTAAAACCATATTTTTAAAAAGATTTAGAATTTAGATCTATGTATTTACCTTTGAAGTTTCATAGTTTCCATCGCCATGTTGTTTACAGGTAACGACGGAAAATGCTAAATTTTGATTGGCTGAAAAGTCCAGGGTATATTGAAACCACTACGTGCTTTTTTATTTATTCTAAATAGATATATTCTAGATGTAGGTAACTAAAAAAAAAAATGTTAACCTTTATTTTGAGCAATCTTTGTTAACTTATAAATTTAGGTGTTTGGATTATAAATAAAATTAAAAAGAAAAGATCATACATAGATCTAGATCTATTTGCTAAATATAAAACAAACTTTTAAAAAATATTTAAAAAGCACCATAAGAATAGCAAAATTTAAAAAAATGTCAAACTAGAAGATCTAGATAATTGCAGTCTTCAAGATATAATATAATATAATATAATATATATATATATATATATATATATATATATATATATATATATGTATATATATATATGTTTGTATTGATGGATGTGTTTGTGTGTATGTACATAGTAATCCTCTAGTACATTCTGACCCTTCATTCTTTTGGATGACGTTTATTGTGCCCTAGAATAGGTTCTTCCTTGAGTTAGTGAAAAACTTGTAGACGCTTCGCCCTTGCCTGCAAGGGGTCTGGGGGAGCGCTGAGAGCTCCCCCAGCGCGGGGCGAAGCCCCGCCGCCAAGAACTATTTCTGGTTTTCAAAGCCAACAAAATGATATTCAGATGTATCTACAGTGCATTATCCTGCTATTAAAAAGTTTTATTTCAAAAACCTTATGTGCTTACTGACTTAGACCCTCCCGCGCCGTTCGGCGCATTTACTGGCAAGCTGTTTCCACAAAAATCTGTCACTGGCAATGTATGGAATCAGATAGGGCCCCGCGCTAACTCTAGTTGTAAACTATTAAATTAAACCATTTTAACTTATATTAACAGGGTTTCCGCGGTCTCCTGATTTTCCAGGAGCTCCTGCAAATCTCCTGAAATTGCAAAGTATACGAAAAAAAAGTCATGAAAGTCTCCTGAAATTATTAAAATATCCTGAAAACTCAAAACATGTTCTGAAAAATAGGCAAAATTGTAATTTTTGGTGTCATTCAATATGAAAAAGGCCAATCCTACTCGCGATTTAAAAAAAAAAGGCATTGTCAGCTTTCATTTAATAAAAATAATAGTGCGAATTTTAACCAAAACAGTACGTTCCAATACTTAATTTAGGCTTCTGTAATAGTCAATGCATGGGCGTAGCCAGGATTTTTTTCGGGGGGGGGGGGGGGGGGTTGGGGGAGTGGATTTTTTTCTCCCGACCCCCCCCCCCCGCGAAAATTTTTTAAAATATGTATTTATGTGTGTGTGTGTGTATACATAATCTTTATTGCATTCTGACCCTTCATTCTTTCGGAAGACGTTTATTGTGCCCTAGAATAGGTTCTTCCATGAGTTAGTGAAAAAATTGTAGATTCCCCGCCATTACTAGCAAGGTTGTCTGGAGTTCCCCTAGCGCGGGGCGAAGCACCGCCGCCAAGCACTATTTCTTATATTGAAAGCCAACAAAATGCATATTCTGAGGTATCTACAGTGCATTTTCCTGCTATTAAAAAGTTTTATTTCAAAAACCTAATGTGCTATTCTTACTGACTTAGACCCTCCCGCGCCGTTCGGAGCATTTGACGTCAAGCTGTTTCCTTAAAAATCTGTCACTGGTAATGTCTGAAGCCTCTTCCCACCACCTGCCATGAGTGGCGTCAAGTTGCAACTCTTCTTATGCGTGATTCATTTTGTCGGAGAACATGTCCCGCAAACCTCATGCGTCGCTCGCTCACAATCTTACTAAAGGGTCGACTCCCAGTTCGGCATAGGATTTCCTTGATTTAGACCCGATCTCTATAACTGACTCCTTAAATCTGTCTTAGCCATCTTTGTTGAGCCACATTTAGTGTTTTTCAATTTCGGCAGATGACTATTCACTGCAGTTTTTTAAGGGAGCCCTGCCACTGGTAAAAATGTGTAACCTCTCTTGAATACGCTCTTGGAATTAAGTGACTGTAGTTTGCTTTAGATTTTATATCGAAAAGAGAAGTTGTATCGTCAAAATCATCTGTTGGGGGTTTTCCACCTCAAAATGCTCTGTAAGGGGGATTTTAAACTCAAAACCATCTGGAGGGGTTTTAAACTTTTAAAAAACGCCATCTGTAGAAGAGGGGTTTAAACTCAAAACCTCCGATTGGATTGGCTACACTCAAATAATTTTAGTGTGTAATTTGCTTTTTTTTTATATTGAAGAGGTATTTTTTAGCATCAAATCCATCTGAATGTGGGTTTAAACTAAAACCCCTTTTGGCAACGCTCATAGCATTTTGAGTGCGTAATTTGCTTTTTTTTTCTTCAACTGAAGATGTATTTTTTAGCCTCAAACCCCCCTGGCGGGGGGTTTAAATTCAAAACCCCTTTGGCTACGCTTATAGATTTTAGAGTGAGTAATTTGCTTTTATTTATATTGAAGAGGTACTTTTTAGCTTCAAACTCCACTGGAGGTGAGTTTAAACTCAAAACCCCTTTGACTACACTCATAACATTTTGAGTGTATAATTTGCTTTGTTTTTATTAGTAAAGAGGTATTTTTTACCTTCAAACCCCGCTGAAGTGGGGTTTAAACTCAAAACTAAGTCAAAACCCATTTAGCTACGCTCATAACATTTTGAGTGCGCAATTAGCTTTTTTTTTTATATTGAAGAGGGAGTTTATCGTAAATTTTGGAGGGGGGTTTAAAATCAAAATCTCCCTTAACTGTGCTCTTGGAATTAGGGGATTTTCGTTTGCATTTTTTTGTTTTGTTTTATAGAAGACGGGGAGTTAACTGCAAAAAACCCAAGTAAGGGGTTTAAAACTCAAAACCCCTGGTAGGGGGTTTGAAACTCAAAATCCCTGGTAGGGGGTACTAAACTCAAAACCCCATTGGTTGTGCTGGGGCAAGTGATGGTTTAGTATTAAAATCTCACCTAAAATAAACAAAATCAAAGCAAAAAATCATTCACTAAATTCCGATCCCCCCCCCCCGGGTAGATTTCATTTCGGGGGACCCCCCCCCCTGGCTACGCTCATGAGTCAATGGCATTTAAATAAAGATCTAAATCTATCTCGATGTCTAAAAAAAAATAAAAAGCGATATTTTGCTAGTCGATAGTAAAAATCTAAAAGGCAGATGGCAGTAGGATATGTACACACACACACACACATCCATCCATCCAAAAAAAATTTTTCGGGGGGGGGGAGAGAAAAAATCCCCCCCAAACCCCCCTCCCCCGAGAAAAAAATCCTGGCTACGCCCATGATATATATATATATATATATATATATATGTAGGCCCTATATGTGTGCTGTGTGTGTGTGTGTGTGTGTGTGTGTGTAATTGTAATATGTCTAATTGATAACACGAATACCTAGTCTCTATATTAGGTTTTTATCTAAAGTTTTCTTTAGCGGGTACCAAATAAATTAATTACTTATTACAATACCTCTGTTTAATTCGCAGCTTAGTGGAGACTTCAAAAACTTGGGTGGGTGAATATAAGGGATCTCAAAAACGGCTGTAACGATTTTCCTAGAAATTTTACTGTTGATGTAGGCATTATATATGGCTTAGAATATATATATATGTAATTACTTTGCTACTCTGGGAAAACTCTATAGTTTGGCCATTATAATTGTTCAAAATAAAAACAAAATTAATTAGGCTAGCAGCGAGAAATTGTAATATCTATCGTGAACGGACTATATACTTCTTCGGGTATTACGCATACATCGATGAGCCTTATAAATTTATGGTCAGGAAAATTTTGCGCATCGTGTTGTAATTGTAGATCTAAAGGCCTATCATTGGAAAATTATGAAGTGTAGTAGATCGGGTGGGGGGGGGGGAGGATAAAAGTATTCCATTGTTTTTTAATCTAACATTCATTAAGGCAATTAATTTCTACAATTCCGAAGACTATAATTTAAGGATGAGTGCTCCATTATTAAGAGAAAAAACAAAGTCCCTATTAGCTGTTTAAAAATTTGGAGGTATTGTCTTCATGGACCTTGGACCCTTCTGGGTGGGTGCACTGGACACGGATCTCGAAAACGGCTTAGATTTAACGATATTTCTAGAAATTTGACAGTTGGTGTATATTGTTAGGAAAAGAATTACTAGCTTCTTGGCACACTGGGAAAACTCTAGTTTAAATTGACAGTATTATAATTTTTCAAAGTGTAAAAAGAAATTAATTTGCATTTGACTAGAGAACTAGGAAATATTTATTTTGAATGAACTATACGCCTTCGGTGTTAGAGGGAATGCAAAAGAAATAATTCACAGTAGGCCTACTTCAGGAGCTCTCTGGAGGCACTGTGGTTGAGCAGTAATTTAGCCCATTTGCTATGGCTTCTGAACCGGTGGTTACGGGTTCGAATGCTGGTGAAGACTGGGATTTTAATTTATTTTTATCTTTGGGCGCCTCTGAGTCCACCCAGCTCTAACGTTAAAGTAGTGTCTGTATTATATAAGATAAGATAAGGCCTACCTCGAGATTAGGCGGGGAAACGTAAAGACAGTTGACAATTGTGTTGGCCACATAACACGCTCGTTAAGTGTGGGCAACAGAAACACAGATGACTTTTACATCCTCCGCCCCATATAATATATTATATAGATCTCAAGATCTGAAAAGGGAACTTTACTTTCAGGAGCTCTGAGTAAAGCTTTCTTTAGAACAGCCTATAGCACTAGAATATAGGCCTACGAACACCTTTAAAAGAATGCAATATATAATATATTTTTAGAACTTGAGAAGTATTTCTTCAATAAATGAGTTCGTAAAGTTCTATTATTATTATTTAGACTTGATAAAGCCCTATAAAATAAATTTAAGCTATTATAATGGGGCCCATAGTAATGCAATTTTTCCTTCGCTCTTTCTAAAGAATGATTGAAAATATTCCAATAACTATTTTTTTGGGTCCATCATGCAAGCAGGGGGGGGGGGGGGGGGCTAAGCTAAATTATATATACTTAATTATTTATGTTGCTTTTAGGTCCACCATATATGCAAGCAGGGGGCGGGGGGGGGGGCTAAGCTAAATTATATATACTTAATTATTTATGTTGCTTTTAGGTAAATCTAGCAGTGAATTCGTGTTATTTGAAAATGGTGGTAATTATAACAGATTGAGAAACGCTGCATGATATAGTCTACGCACTGGCGGATCCAGAACTTTGGAGTGGGGGGGGGCGATTTTTTTCCAAACCCTAACCCTAACGCCCAGTAAACCCTAATCCTATGCATAATTGTGCGTACAGCATATATATATATATATATATATATATATATATATATATATATATATATATATATATATATATATATATATTCGACATATGAGAATAAAATAAGACTGTTTCTCAATCTTCGGCGAAAAAAACAGAAAAAAAAAAAAGTCTTTCTCTTGCAAGCTTGGGGGTCTGGGAGAGCGCTGTAAGCTTCTTAAGTGGGGTTCGGGGCGAAGCCCCGACGCCCAAAAGCGTTTTCTTGCATTTTTCTCTGCAGAAACGCATTCTTTTGACATCTACAGCTCATTATTTATCAGTTGTGTTCGGGGCGAAACCCCGACGCCAAAAGCGTTTTCTTGCATTTCTCACTGCAGAAACGCATTCTCCTGACATCTACAGCTTATTATTCATCAGTGAGGTTCAGGGCGAAGCCTCGACGCTAAAAGCGTTTTCTGGCATTCTTCACTGCAGTAACGCATTCTCCTGACCTACAGCTCATTATTCATTCTATTATAAAGTGCCTTTTGAATAATGAGAAAAATATTCTAATATGAATTTATAGTCCCTTAATACATTGCAAATACAACTGATTTGTTCTTTGAAAAGATTAGATACCCCACATATTTAGATTAAGGTTTTGAGAATCGCCGCCGAAAAAAAAATTCGATTAATAATATTCAATAAAATTCTAGCATAAATTGTGAGGTATAGTCCTAAATTTATTTAACTAGAAAAATATGAGATAGAGTAAAGGTTGGGAAAAGTCGACTAGGAAAAGATTATCTGGCTTTTGAACTCATCTCAACCGTGACTGTTATATTGAAAAATTTCGTTTGAATTATAACTTTTCCAAAGCAAAGTCTTTCTTAAAATAGTTATGATAAATTCATGTCAAATTACACAAACTCTGTCTGGAAAGGGGAAGGGTGGTAAAATGAAAACGATTAATTCTCGCTCCTTTTTATAAATTCTGCTATTGATTGCATTTTGCATTAAAGAATAGTGGTTGGGCGACTCGATATAAGAATTTACTTTATAGCATATATAAATTATATAAGTGACAGATTTTTTTTAAATTTTGTAATTTCTTACTATAATACAAAAAGAAAAAGTATTGATTTGTCCGATGGGGGGAAGGGGATTGCATGTATCGCACTTCCACCTGTTTATATTATATGGATATTTGACTAATTTTGTTCACATACTATGATTTCTCCATAAAAGTAGGACTGCCCCCCCCCACTCAAAGGGTTTAGATGGGAAGGGCGGTGGAGGTATTCGCTCTTACTTTTCCAATCGGCCAACAGGTGAACGAAATTATACAAAGACCGGTTAAAAGACCGATAACAAGTTTTAATCATATAGATATTTAATTGATTCTGTTAGCAAGCTGTGATTTCTACAAATAAATAGGACCGCCCCCCCCACTCGAAAGTTTATGGTGGGGGGGGGGCGGATTGATGCCATCGCCCCCTCCCGACCCTACCAAATCGGCCAAAATACTAGAAGGGGGGCGAAATAATCTAAAAATAGGTTGAAATATAAATAATTAGTATATATTATTAACATAAGTAATAAATTCGCATACAAATTGTGTGAATTCTATACTATAATTCGTCCGGCCTTCGGGGGGGGGGTCGGCCGAGTGGGGGGGGGGGGGTCGATCGCCCCTACCGCCCCCCCCCCCCCCTGGATCCGCCAGTGAGTCTACGCAACCAATATATCAGCAGTTAAATTTTTTATAGATCTTGCATCCTTTTTTTATTTTCAAGTTGGTAACACGTCTAGCTCTAGATTCTCTATACTCTATGTTTATATAGATCTTGTAAGTTAAGTTAAAAACGTAAACATTCAAGCATGGAGTCGCAAGAAGAGGAACCCATGCAGTTGGACAACATTGCGTCAGTTAAAAAGAAAAAAGCCCCACAACAATCAGTATACATCCCAGGGAGAACTCAGTTAGATGAGGACGAAGAACTTGTAGCCGATGAGTCAACATACATCATGCTTCATCATGCTACGACTGGTAATCAATCAATGAATCATCACAATAGTGAGATATGATATCATAGACACTCTAAGACACTATGATAGTGTGAATACTGAATAGTCTGAATAATCAAATTTAATTATCAATCAACAATCAATCATCATCATTTTTGATTTTATGATCATTTTAGTATTTTTACTTAGATTTAGTCTAGTTATAGAAAGAGTCAAAGACTAAAGACTGAGTCATGACTGAGTCAAGTAGAAAGGTTCAAAGACTAAAGTAGGTACTTCGATAAAAATTTCAAAATGATCACAATGCAATGAAACCTATTTTGGTTAGATAGAGCTTGAGAAATGCTTTCCAATGATACCAATTTTATATTGCTGAGTTAATTTTGAGGGAAGTTATTAAATTTTTAGTGGCCAAAAATTAGCCTTCTTTAGCCTTTGTAAAGCAAAAAAAAAATCTGTGACCGAAACAACTGACAGTTGAACTTTAATTAACTGTATTAACTATTATAAAAAGTCTTTAAGATATGGGGTTGAAACTTCACAGTCTTTTTCATTGAACTGTATTCTGTTAAAACCAATTTAAAAAATAAGACCAAGCAATAAAATCTTTGAAAAAAAGTGAATTAATATATAAAAAAAGCCTTTGACAAAAAATAAAAATATATTATAAATGTGATTTTGTCATCATATGAGCCCAAAAATCAGAAATAAAACAAATCAGAGATCTGAAGTGTGTTTTATTTTGTTTAATTATAAAGAATTCTACTGTATTTAAATAGCTATTTATATGCATCAGATAGATAATTTTTATAAATTAAAAATGAAAATAGCACTGTGCAGAAAAATATTTGCTAAAATTTAATGACTATAAGTTTAATAAACTTCATAAAAAACAGTTTGAACCTTTTTGTAGAGCACTGGCAATTAATCATTTTAAAATGCCTGAATTTAAATGCTTTAAAAATTAGATTGTAAATGAAAAATTTCTTGCAACAGACAATAAAATAAAAAAGAAACCTTGCGATTTATTTAGAAGTTATTAAAAGATTTTTTACTTAATTTTTTGTGCAGTAATAGCTCATCATTTAAAAATGTAATATACTCATTTATTAACTATTAATTTACATGTATACTAATAGAAAAAAACAACACACAGAAGAAAAAAAAATTAATTAATAGTGCGCAGAGCAAAAAATATGAAAAAAAATAAAAAATTTAATATTATTTTAAAATATTTATTTTTACTTTAAAATTTGCACAATACAAAGTCATTATAATAAAGACACATCCCCTCTCCATAATCTAGCATTTAAACATTATAAAAGCTAATCTAAATGAAACATTCCTATCTGTGCTTCTAAAAATAGGACGTGATAGATAGAAATTGACCATTTCCAGTAAATCACAGTGTTGGTTGTTACTAAAAATAGATTTTAACCATCAACTTTGAAAATTAATATCTAAAGAGTGCGCCAAGTTACAAAGTTCAAACTTAGCACACAGATATATGTTAACATGCTAAAATTCAATAGAATTAGTGAGATTGTTGTAACTATAAACACTTTTATTTTATTTAAAAAATAAAATTTTACCCTTCTTTGTCTTTGTTAATTTTAATATCAAATATCTTTAAAGTGCGCCAAGATAATTTAATGAAATTTGAAATATACACATTTCATAATATGATAAATTATTGTAGCTAACAGCATTGTTGTAACTTTTATAGGAAAAAAGTTGTAAAAATGTCAACTTTCACATAAACTTTTGTTAAGAAAAATTTAACAGATTGGCTTCAAAAGCAAATAAAAATGATCTCTGATATCTTATGTTAACAAAAAGTAATCACAATTAGTCCTGAAATCAAATACAATGTGCTAAAACTTTGCTGGAAATGACCACCCTTAAAAAAGGGGTAAAATGTGCTGACACACTTTTCAGCCATTTTTTGGGAGGAAAAAAAATGGATCTAGGTCAGTTTATCGAAGTACCTAATATAATATTTATAAATTTATTATAAATTTTAAAATGCAGATTAAATCAATATATGCAAATCTAGTTTTCTAGATATATATTTATATTTATAAGATAGGAATAGTAGAATAAGAATTATTGGTCGACAAGTAAAATACCACAAAAACAAATATGTGTGATGTCATTTTTACTCACTGAGATGTTCAACACTGGAGAGTTAATAGTAGTAGACTAATAAAGACAGTGTGTTGTGTCTAAAGTCTAGTGGGAGCGATACTAGTGAGTAGTGTATAGTATACAATTATCGATTGACCATGTACACTTTGTACAGTGTTATGTCATTTTTACTCACTGATACGTTCAACATGGGAGAGCTAAAAGTAGAGTAATGTAATAAAGACTGTGTGTTGTGTCTTAAGTCTATTGGAAATGATACTAGTGCATACAATTATCAATCGACTCCTATGTACTGTAAAGCCTGTTGTGTCTAACGGGAGCTGGTGTCAAGCCGGTTACACTTGGACTGAGCCTGTTAGAAGAGAGGACCTGCTCTTGGTATGGTCTCAAATAATGTTGTAATCAGAAAAGGGCGTAGACCCCCCCTTTTTTTTTCCCACTGAACATGTTGGAAGATTGGAAAAAGAGTATGAGATCACATATCACTCCTCCTTCACTCCCTCCCCTTCTAAATTATTCTTGCAACAGAGGCATTTTTTATTTCTAGTGGGGCCAGCTAGATCTACACGTAACACTGTTGTCTAAAGGATGAGGAATTCATAGGTTAGAGTAGACTCTCTGGTTAGACATGAAAACGGCTGCTAGCAGGCTTAATTCGCTTGAACTTCACACTTTACTCTATATAATATTGATGTTCTTGTTACTCTTAGAACTGTAACTTTGTAAAAATGTTTATTACATCAAGTTGTACATAACTAGACATCTAGATCTAGATAAACATAGTCTCTAGAGTTTAGTTTCTGTTGCTATAGAATAGATATAGATCTGATATATTTATTTTGATTTTTTTGTAAAAGTACTTTAGATTCTAGACTAGAGACTCTTAAATTTAAGAGTAAGACTGTTAGATCTAGAAACTAGTATTAGATCTATTACTACTCGTCTACTGGACTAGACTGTGACTATAGTTATAGTCTAGACTTAGTAATCTAGACTTAGACTGATCTTACCTTAGGACTAATCTAGAAGAATACTTTGGATGTCTTATTATTATAACTTTTATTATAACTATAATTCCTTTTTTAATTCCTAGATCTAGAATGTCTAGATTTAGATCTTGAGTCTAGTTACAATATTTTGAATAGTATTCTCTAAAGATCTACATTGACACTAGGGACGGTGTCTAGCTAGTCCTAGTATCTATCTATAGGCAAAAAAATTAAATTAAGGAACTTAGAATTATTGTAGTAAAGAACTATTTTCATGCACACACTATTCCTGTACAATGATTGCGCACTCCCATCTTTTTTTGTCTCCTTGCATATTTATTTTGATAGTAATGGCAAACACAATTTTCTTCTATTGGATATTGCACATGCTCCATTTTTTATACTTCAGACACATTTATTTTGTTTTCTTCTGCAAGATAATAATTAATAGTTCAATTATGTCAAAGTCAAAACATTTTTTTCCTTCTCCGGATAAAGTAAAGTAGGTTCAGGGTTAAGAAGATTTTCTAGACCCATGATGCATCAGCCAATTAAAACCCAAAAATTAGGCTTCTGAAATCGACAGGAAACACATTTGTTTCACTTCCTTTCTGTTAAGTAAAATAAATAGGGGTTGAGTGATAAAAACTACTATTGCAAAATGGCAACACTAACCGCACACTTAAAAAAAAAGTCTTAAATTTTTAAAATTTTTTTTTTGTAAACCATGACAAGAGAGTAAACTATGAGATTTAGAAAATTATCTAGATCTAGTTAAAATGGGAAAAATCAATCAGCCAGTTAAAACAGCAGTGCATCAAAAGCATAGAATCTAGATCTATACCATGACTGATTGGAATAGTGGAAATTCAGTCAATGATGCCTGTCTTAATAAAGGGAGATGTTGTCCATTCTGTTCTGGTCCAAATAAAAGAAAATGACATGGATAGTGATTCACGCTGTGCATTCTCATGGTCAGGAAAAAAACTCAGCACGATCAAAGTTGCGTTTGCTGTTACCAATCCTACCTATCCAGAGAAATACATTATATCATTTCAATTTTATAGATGAATGGACGAGGATTTAAAGATACTATTTTTGTTTACTGTCTAACCATTACAGCATCTGTTCTGAACAGATGCAGATGTCAGAAGCTGGATTGGTAAAACCTAAGCAGCCTTACGCCAGCAGAAGAACACTTGGGGATCTAGGGAAATAAGCAACACCAACATGATTAGGCTCTTCAACACCATCGTTAAGCCAATACTAATTTATTGATCAGAGATTTAGAGAATCACCATCACCACCTTGAAAAAAATCCAGGTATTCATCAATGCCTGTCTGAGGAAGATTCTTATGATCTTCTGGCTAGACAAGAATTCGAATGAGAAACTGTGGTAAAGAACAAAACAGCAGCCCATTGAAATAAATATCCATCAGAGACGCTGGAAATGGATAGGTCACACCCTCGCAAGTTTGTCTCCAACATAATAAGGCAAGCCCTAACCTGGAATCCCCAAGGAAAGAGGAAGACGCCACTGCACAGGAATACATGGCGCATCTTATAATGAGATTGATCGTTTTCCATTTCATTTATGGAACACAAAAAGTGCAGATGGCGCTTTTTTGTCCACATTCATGCTTGCAAAAGAATATATTTTTCTTATCTATATATATAATTCTCTTCTTCCCTAAACAGGTCAAACAAGAAGTAAAGGAAAGATCACTCTCTTATTTCTGCGAATTGTCACCCCACAAAAAAAACAGGGGGGGGGGGAGAACACGTTTTCACAGCTCGCTATGGATGGCTGCGCGCTGGACTGTCAAACCCTGTCCGCTCCCATTCCATGCAGGAGGTTTGAACTAGGAAGTAAACTATTGTCAACTCTGAAGGAACATCCAAAACATTTTACTAACACTAAATAGCAGGGCCGGACTTAAGCATTGTGGGGCCCTATTTTAAACGGATTTCGTGGGGCCAAGTTTGGGTAGGGAAGCGGATAATAAGTGAAATTTAAGAGTTTGTATTAGAAAATAAATTCGTCTATGCATTTTATTCATTCTTTACTACGTACAGAATTATTTTACGAGCCTTGCGCGTAGCAAAGTCATACAGTATATCATAATAATTCTGTTTCCCACATAGATCACGCTCAATAGCAAGAATTACCAAATGTTTCAATCTATCTTTGAGAATTGTTGACCTCAAGTAATTCTTCATTAGTTTGAGGCGCGAGAAGCTTCTTTCACCTGATTACACAATTACGGCTAATGCTTAATGCCGTTTTTATTAATAGCGCGTAGGATTGACGTTTTCCATATTGAATGACACCCCAAAATGAAAATTTTTTTTCTATGTATTTCCGTATATTTTAAGGACTTTTTCATATATTTTGCAATTTCGGGACATTTCCAGGAGCTCCTGGTAAATCGACAGGAGTGTGTGGGAAATCTGTTTAAAGTTATAAAATGGTTTCATTTAATAATTTATACACCTTGAATTAGCGCGGGTTCCATGAAAGTGCGGATCCTTCGGTCACATAGGTTGCAGTGGCCTAAGACCAGCCCTGCAAAATAGCAGCGTATGCTATGCCGCCGGTCGACTAGTGAATAATAATTAATAACAACTTTTTATTTATAAAGAGCTGTTTACAAGCATAATGTAGGCTCAAGGTGCTGTAATAGCATAACAGACAAAAGAATGAAAATGTCAAACTAATCTAAAAAAAATTTTGATAGGTCTTAATGTTCTTCTTGAATGTATCGAAGCATGTTGTTTGAGATAAATGAGCAGCGAGTTCCAAGAATTTAATCCATACACTGATAAAGCCTGCAAAATGTAACTTTTGAGGGAGAAAGGTGATGTGATTAAAAGCATTGAGTCCAAAAAGTGCAGAGCTCTCTGAGGGACATTTGGAGTGATCAATTCACTAAAGTACTAGGGCATTTCTTTATTTTAGATGCACTGATAACAAAGTGTGGTCATCTTGTAGTTCATTCTTGCATTCATGGGAAGCTAATGGAGTGCATGCAAGAGAGCTGTAGCAGAATCACAATTTTTGTAGCACTAGTCACGCATCGTTGTTTTGAAAGCTATTGATTTTGTCATCTGGTATAACTGTTAGTACAGCATTGCACTAGTCAAGGCGGGAGAGTATAAATGACACAGCTTGCTTTTCTGTTGACTCAGTTGCCAAATAAGATTGGATCTAGCCTAATCTGTGCAGCTGCAGATAGAGATCCTTGCCAAGCTGACTTATGTGTGGGTCGAAAGACAGAGCTGAATCAAAGAAAAGATTGTGAACTATGTGCACAAAAAGAACCTGGCAGTTCTAGATGGATAGGGATTCAGTACTTTCTACTTTTGTCAAGTTGTTTTGAGTGCCAATCTTGATTACTCTTGTCTTATCTTCATTCATCTTACTTCTCTATCATTCACTTGCTCATCCTTGCAACTGTTCCAGCTCCTGTTTGCAGATTGAAATTCTTCTAAGAGACACTACTGTTTGAGATGGGAAAGAATTTGCGCTAACACAATGCGCTCCAGGAGGTTTGCCAGGAAAGGAAGAGTTGATACACTGTGGGTGGATATTGGATTTGCAAGTGCATGCTAGAATTGCTGTGGTACAATGTCTGATGTCAGAGAAGAGTTCATAATATTAGTAATTGTTACTATAACTTCATCTGTACATTCAAGGATCAAGGAAGTGTGAACTATCTTACCAGATTTAGCATAAATCTAGACACAAGATATTTCAGATCAAAGGCACAAAAATTCACTGACTTTTTACTGTTAAAATTCTCCTTTATGTGAGTTTCAGTGTGTCTCTGAATATTATGTCAAGAGTCTTGTTTTAAAAATGCCAAAAAAAAACCCTGTTACTTTGATCCCATTCCAACTTCCTTGCACATGGTTAAAAACATTTATTTACTTTATGATACGCCAACGTATTATCTTTTTCTATTGGAATTTGATTAGTCCACTGTTTTAACAATTAAATTGTGATCAGCAAATCACCCATTAGGGTGTCTACCATATCATACAAATTTAAGAAATATAACTGCAAGTTAACAAATATTACCAATATCAATATTTATATTTAAAGTATATATTAAGACTTAACATTAGTTATACTTTAATTTATTATGATTTTTTTTTTTTTTAGGTGATCCTTGTTTAAGTTTTGAAGTCTTAAAAGATGATCTTTTGGAAAACAGAGAAAAATTTCCACTTACATCCTATTTATTGGGTGGCACACAGTCTGAAACTGGACATTTTAACTATTTACTTGTTATGAAAATGGCTAATCTGCACAAAACTCTAAAAGAGCATAATGTTGATGATGATGATGAGAGTGAAGAAGAGAGTGAAACTGATGAGGAAGATAATGAAACTGGATTAAATAAGAAACCACAACTATATCAAACTATGATCAAGCATAATGGATGTGTGAACAGAGTTAAGGTTGTAAGATTTAGTAAGACTACAATTTATTAATCCATTAGTTGCTTGTGAAAAAATGTTTTTGGTATAATTATGTCTGGGCACTTCATCCGAGACCAATCGTTATAGTAGACCTGAACACTGACCTGTGATGTGGCAACCTGGCAGTTATCTTTCACTTTATTATTATATCTCAATTGCGCTTTTTTTATTATGGGTGTGTCAGGCATGTAGAGTAACAGGGTGTTATTCTCACCTCGGTCATGGTATATTACATAACATAAATGAATTGGGCATGACAAGTGATTATGACTGCATTGATGAGTTTAGTGGAATGGTTAGATGTCTTCCAGCTTTACCCTACATTCACAAAGATCATTTAATGGATTCCTTTGAGTTACTTGCCAAGTCAATGCCACAATATGAACTAATGATCGAACCGTTAGCCTACTTTGAGCATACATATATGTACGTGGTTGCTGACAGTGCAGTGGAGGAGATAACTATGTTTCAGCTTTATTCCCTCCAAAAACATGGACTAAATACCTTGGCGGTGCTGCCAGTACAAACAACACTGTTGAGGGTTGTCATCATGCCCAACAATCTCTATTCTCATGTCATCCATCATCCAACAATGTGGATATTCACTGATGGTCTGCTGCACAAGGCATCAGTTCTACAGGATAGTAATGTCCAAAGAAGAAATATGCAACACTGGCAAAGAGAATTACAAACATCGTACAGCAATACAAATCTATGAACATTAGCCTATCCTGTTGGTTTACATGAACACACAGCAATTTTTTTTTTTACATTCTAAGATCTTTATTCATATGTGTATTTTTTTTATTCTTATTTAATGTGCACATTTTTTTATGAAGGTAAAAATAAGTATCTTAAATTTTGGTGATTTCATAATTTTTACAATTATTATTACAATTATTATTTGTTGGATCTAGGATTCTAATTATAGGTTATCATTTTTTTTTTTCAGTCAACTACAGTCGATAGTCATGTACTGTCCGCATCATGGTCTGAGAATGGCATTGTCTACATTTATGATGTGACATCACATCTAAGTATTCTGAACACACCAGACAGAGTTGCAGAATTTGAAAACATAAATATTCATACAAGTCCTATGTTTTCTTTTGAAGGTCATAACATTGAAGGCTATGGACTAGCTTGGTCAAAACTTGATTTAGGTGGGGGTTCTTTTTGCTTTTCTGGATACTATTTATATAAAATCTTCAAGTCAATAATTTATATTATTATTAAGAACTCATTTCAATGTATTTGTTAGCTCTATAAATTTTATATATTTTTTTTATTTTTAATTGATAACATTTATTTATCTATTTTAAAACACTCTTAATCTTCCTTAACTAGTGCAAAGCTGTAAACCTTATAATTAAGTTACCAAGCTACAGCATTTCAGTTCTAAGCAAGTCAATGCACTATTCTGCAACTTCTCTCTTACACACACTCCAAAGGCTTCTATGGGTTATACATGCATCTACAATCTGCAATGTCGCTTTACATTTGATAACTTATCACTCATATTGAGTATTCCTGAGTTCCTTGAAGTCTTGTATTCTGTCACATTAAAACAGGATTGCTTCAATGATTGACTTCTCAATTTCTTATAAGAATGTCATACAGTTTTGAAAAAGAAAAAAAGTTGATGAAACTTGATAAAATATTAACTTACAAGCCCAATAGCTTCTCCAAGCACATTAATTCAATATTTATACAAAAGTGTACTTATTAAAAGAATGGAAGGTGTTAAAAGCCAAAATCACAAATTCCAGTTATGAGCCACGTCTTAACTTATTCCATGCTCTAAATTCATGCTTTATAATGACTGTGTAGCCCTTGTGATGTGACAATCATATCTTTAGGTTGGGCCTCATCTTTGACCCACAAAACCTATAGCCTGATGTATGACCAATGATTTGGAAGAGATTTTTTACCTATAAATTTGAAAATAAAGTGTTTTGCAATTTTATTATTTTGCCATTTCCAAAATTTTTCAGTTTTAGTTTTCCAAACAGAAAAGTCTCAAGTTTGAATCTTGTTGAAGACTGGGATTTGATTGAAGATATTTAGAATGCCATGAGTTCAACCCATCTTTAATTGGTAATTTCATGCTTTTAAAGGATTTTCTTTCCTAATCTTAGGAAGACTTTTGACTGGAGATTGTAACAAAAATATCCATCTTTGGCAGCCAACCGAAAGTACTTGGAAGGTTGATCTTCGTCCATTTGAGGGACATAAAGCATCTGTAGAGGACATTAAATGGTCTCCTAAAGAAAATAATGTAAGGAAAATTTCCATTACAAAATAGACTCCTTAAACAGTTATATGTCTCATGTTATTTTACATTTATATGCAAATTTATGGAAGGAAAAATGTACGAATAGTATGTGTAAAGAAAGTCTGAATGTAAAGAATGACTAGCCATCAATTCTGGCCACCAATTAATGTAAAGATGTAACACTCTTGGTTAACTGTTAATGCTAATGTGACAACTTCTATAATAAATAACTCCACTGGAAAATACACTCCTCGGGACTAAATTACGACTACTAAAATATCCAGCTATCATTCTCTCACTGAGAACTTTTCCTTTGTGCTTTTAGCACAATTTAAATAGGTGACTCAAAATTCATGTCACAATAAGGTCCAAATGAAGCTATGACATTATGGATAGTTTTTAGCATTGATTTTTTATTGAGTGATCCTATTATTTGATTTCTTGTCTTTGTATTATTGAATCCTCATTGTTCTAATTCTCTTTGTGTCTTAATTGCTTAGAGACTATTAATGTGCATGCACTATGTGGTTATTGTGCATGCACTTTGTGGTTCAAGCCTTGGTAGTACAAGTTTTAGGGTTCAGCATAGATGATTGTGTCTTTTACTTTTCCATTGAAAACAATGAGGTTATCAAATGAAAGGTTATTGCAAATTTCTTTTTGATGTTGTTGTTCTTCAGTGTTAGAGCTACATGATTTGCCCTATCGTTTGTTGTTAGGAAAATCTTGTTTCATCTTAGCAGCAAGTGAAAGGTGTTTGAGTTTTTTGGCACATCGGCACACTTTAGGCCATGTTGTGCCCGGCAAGTGAAAGGAGAGACAATGTATTAGGGAAGTGTTGATAATTAACAGTGAATGACCACCTTTGAAGAAGTCAAGAAGAGGGGTTAAATGCTACAAATTATTTTAGACACTTGAATCCCTCAGATAAAAATTTGAATGCAAAATTAAATTATTGTTGACCTGTATATAACATTAAATTCTTTGTGTTTAGGTTTTCATGACATGCTCTGTTGACAAAAGCTTACGTGTATGGGATGCTCGCTCTCAGCCAAGTAAAGCTTGTAAACTTGTTGCACATGATGCACACCTAAGAGATGTTAATGTCATTGACTGGAGTGAATTTGAACCATTGGTGATATCGGGTGGTGATGATGGTCTGATTAAAATTTGGGACCTTAGGAGATTCACAGTAAGTCTACTCTTTTACCTTCATTTGATTATTTAATTATTAGGCAGTAAGGTTTTTGTAGCATTTAAAAAAATCTTTTGTTGTGTTTTGTATATTCCATTATCTTATTAGTTTTGTGTTTATATTTCTACTAGTAGTTTTTTTTCCCTACATACCATGTCAAGGAAATAATCATTATAGTTATAAACAATAAATAAACAATAATAATATTTTTTTTACTCATTAAACTCTTTACATTAAAATAATAATCTCTTCTTTCATGGTCCAATATGAGTACAATCTCATTTCTGACTCAAAGATTTGCTTTTAAAAGCCATTTACCTGTGCGAAAATGAACTTAGTAAATACACAGAAAGGTTTCTTATTGAGACTTTATTGTTTAAACAGGAGAAGTTTTCTTGTTGTTTAGTCCCTTCTTCTTTATACATTGGCAATATACAAAACTAGTTGTGCTAATGAGCATGTTAAAACTCAAAGCATATATATATATGTCCTCATATTTTTGCACAAAATTTTTTTCTCAATCTGTTTAGTTTTACAACTTTTGTTGAATCTTCAATTTATAAATTTCATAAACAAAATTGTATAATTACATGCATACAATTTCTTTGAATTGTGATCTTCTTTCAGGATGGTAAAGAGGTTGCAGTATTTGAACATCATAAGGGATCCATCACCTCTGTGGAATGGAATCCTATGGACAGTTCAGTTTTTATTGCATCAGGCTCTGATGATCAAGTTACCATATGGGATGTTGCAGTTGAACGAGATGAAACAGCAGAAGATCAAGAAGAACCAGATGTGCCAGCTCAGTTGCTCTTCATGCATTTAGGCCAGAAAGATATAAAGGAGGTGCATTGGCATCCCCAGATACCTGGATTAATTTTTTCTACAGCGCAATGTGGATTTAATGTGTTCAGAACAATAAGTGTTTAATGTTTGATAATTATGATTTGTGACAATCTAGATTTTAAACAGATTATTTTTAAAAATGTGTACCAATTATAGTTGGTTGCTAAACTATAGTAGCATTTATTATGGTAAACATTCAGTATGTACTTACAGTAAATAAAAAGTT
The DNA here is from genome assembly GCF_947242115.1 of Biomphalaria glabrata. Lineage (NCBI taxonomy): Eukaryota > Metazoa > Mollusca > Gastropoda > Planorbidae > Biomphalaria > Biomphalaria glabrata. The sequence continues at coordinate 25,497,292 of NC_074712.1, forward strand.
AGATAACTTTATACAAGAGTATCTAAATAGTTTCAAGCTTCTCATTGTCTCTGATTTCACAGGGTTTTTTAAAATTGATTTTACATTTTCTTAGGTAACCAGAGTGTCGGACATTATGTCTTGTCAATCTTTCTCTACCAAGGATTTATAGTTCATGGATGGCTAGGGGCCAAAAAAACAAACAATAAATTAAGCCTTTTGTTATAGAACATATGAATTTCTATAGGATCTATACAGATTTTGGAGTAAATTTTAATTAACATAATGGTTACACAGTGTTTGTGATTTGTGTCATTAAATAAATACCTGGTATAGACTAGTATAAGTGGTTATGATTTTTTGTTCATCTCTAAGTCTTGTCTTTCAGTTTTCATTAGTTCATATTTTCTTTTTACTTTATTATTTTGACAGCTAGTAGAAAGGATAGAGTTTCACAGTTATGGTATGAATATGACCCAAAATGCAAAATGTTAATACTTGAGATAGGTTGTAGGTTTATAAGTTCAGGATTGTTAATGAACTAAAAGAATTATTGAACCTTTTTTTTTTAACTCACCCTTTGAGTTGGTTACTACTATGAATTGTTATTGATATATTTTTTCTAGTTTTACGTAGAGTTCACATATTTCATGTTAATTGGTGTCAAATAAAGAACACAATATTTGCAAATAGTAAAAAATAAAGCCCATAAATTGGTGGCAAAAACTTATATGGTAGACTTGATTTGTGCTCTCTATTTACGATGGAGTTTTAATGTATACAAATATGTACATTAAATGTCAACTGATTTTATTTCATGTTGTTTCTATTTTTTTTATAAGTAATTTTACTAATTATATGTGTATATATATTTTTAATTTTCTATATAAGTCTGGTAGCTCATTTTGAGGTTTCTTTAATCAATGTTATTGATGATCACAATGATCTAAGGACACTCTGCACCTTGGTACAAACTACTCACTCATAATCACTAATTCTCCTACTTGCTTTCCACGATAAAATACAAAAATTTAACTTGTTCTTACTTAAGCCTGAGACATCTAAGCCATTTTCAAGAGAGAAACTGTAGCGGTTAAATTTACCAAAAATGATTTTTTTAAATTCACAAAATATGTATTTGAAAGCCATTTTAATGTTTAAAGTACAATATAATTTCTTCAGCTTTAGGTAGTTATTAACATTGTTTTGGTGCGTACATTTATTTAGTTCCATTTTCCTTCTTTATGTCTATTGTCTTCACAGGTCTAGATCTTTAATGTAATTTTCCTCTAGGTGCAGAGTGTCCTTAGATCATTGTGATCATCAAATGTGTTTTTACATCTGTATGTAAGCATGTGGTGTGTGGAGAAAATGACTCCAGTTAGAAATGTAAAGTTAATGATAATATGTTGCTCAACTTCAAAACAACAATATCTAGATCTACAATAAAAAAAGTCCTAAAATCTGAATATAAAGGACTATTAGAGTGTGTGTGTGTGCTTTGGGGCTGTATAATACTGTTTGTGAACATGGATTATTCTAAATAAGCTGATTCTCTAAATATATTACTTATTCCTGTAAACCCCCAGTGGAGTATAGGGCCGTAACCACACCTCTCCACTGAGCTCTTTCCCACAATTGACAGTAGAGATATCTTTTCAGGCAACCTAATTCCAAATATCTGACGTAGACAACTGTTTGTGAAGGTCAGGAGTGTTTCCATATTTGTTTTTGTGAGTCTCCATGTCTAAGAACCGTCTTGTTTTAAAGATTCAGATTTCTTTCTGTAGAGACAGTGCTTTGGAGCGCCAGATAGTTTCAAGAGTGGTAAAGGCAAAACTAGCTTTATTAATTAGATTTCGTATATTGTCATCCGTTCCATCGTCTTTGCTAATCCTACTTCCCAGATAATTGAGGTGGTCTAGTGTATCAAGGATGTTCTCCCTCAGTAGCGTGATTGGGTTTTCTTGCTTATTATTAATCCTATTAGTTTCTGTTTTCATTTTGTTGATTAGGAGTCTTGTGGTCTTCTTAGCTACCAGGGTACATGTTCTATGATAAGGGGACCTGATATCTGAGGAGTGAAAGCGCGACATATGTCAATCATAGGAAATAACAAAATGCAGACTGCTCAGACGTTGCAATGCATTGTTGTTTTCATTAAATAAGGCATTTTAAAAATTAAATTTAAATTGGTCCTGTTATATCTAATCTGTAATGGTGATGGTCCAGCAGTTTCATCGTTTTGTGAGTTTGTTCCCTCTGAAACCGTAATTTATGGAAGTATGAATCTGCTTGTAAAGTTTCGATTTTAGCAAGTTTGTGTCATACATTTTTTCATTAGGATTTCTATCAGATTTTTATGTCAAAATGACACTTCACGATTAAAAATGTTAGTGTTTCCACTTTTGTGTTTTCTCGGTTCACTTGAGGCCTTCACTGCAGAGAATACTTCTCAGTAACAGTGTTAGTTTCTGGTTGACACAAACTCCCCATGATTAGCACTGTCCTCTGCAACTTCTAGCGAGTAGGACCTAGGAGCTGTGTACGTGATATGGTAGCCTTACTTGGACCATGGCCATCACTGCTGGTGAAGAATCCTACGTCCAGGCCTGTTGGTTGGATAAAAGCCTTTCTAACGTTCAATGGGACTTCATTGAAAGTAGACACAAAAAGAAATCAACATTCTTTTACATTTCTCTGTAGAGCTAATAAATTCTTCTGAAAATGAAGGTAAATTGCCACATAGTATATTTCATCCAATAACTTTATCATTGCAAGTGAAGTTTGAACCCAAATAATTGCAGGCTTTCCATTATGACGATATTATGCAGTACCTTCTGCCCACCTGATGGAAGGAGAAAAACTCTGATTTCAAGAGACTTTTTGTTAAGGTCGGAGCTGCAATAGTCAAAGGTGTTGACACTGTAGAATTGGTTGCTTCTCTCTCAGACACTCGGTTAAAGCTTACGCTGGTACATCTTTTTTTCCAACCAATCCAACGTAATCCAAAGTATTATCTCACTGTGGAACATATCCTCCTTGATTGCCCCAGATACTAAGATATTAGAGGGAAATATTTTGGAGCAGACAACTTGAAAACCCTTTTTGATTATGTGAACCTGAAAAAATACTGGGCTTTATCCGAGAAGTGGGGTTGACTACGAAAATTTGATTTGAGATAGGGCAAAGTAATTGTAAGTATATATATTTACAACAGATTATTATTGAATTATATACATTTTTGAGCTATGAATGGACCTTATTTTTAATAACTTAGCTGTATAACATTTAGATCCTGAGCTATAGAGAGGAAGTAACCCTTGAGGATTTATGGGCACGACATGGCCTAAATTGTGCAGATGTGCCAAAAACTCAAAATATCAAACCAATCTGTTAATGGCACAAGATACTTCGAGAACTCTTGACATTCAACATCAATAAGCAGCAGAATTGTTGCATGGAATATTTCCACAATGTTATGTACAAAATACTGCTAAATTCAGTACACGAGTTTTCAAAGAGGTTTTTGATTGTGGTGGGGTGCTTCTCTTGAGGCAAGAAATTTGATTTCAAAGTAGTTTCTCCATTACAGAGTTACACATCTAGTCTTTCCATAGCCCGTCTTTGTGGTTCCTAGTGTACACTGTCACAAACTGGCCATCACTAACCTACTTCTTTTCTTTGTTCAGTATAAAATGGGCAAAGAAGTTTTAGATTGCTTCACATTTAGTTCTTTTGAGTTTTGGGTCATTCATTTTTTGAAGTGATTTCAACGTTCAATTCATTGATCTAAAACTGGTATTATAGAAAACTGTGATAGGCAATAACTTTTGCGGATGTTAAGCTTTAATTTCCAAAATACTACTTTCAATGTTGAAGAAATACCTTGTGAAAAGCCTACTAGAAGCTTTCAACTGCTAAGCGTTTTTATGACAATCTGTATTCAGGTGTTTGGTTATATCTGGGAGTCTACCACACATCAAATGTAGGAGCATGAGAAGCGTCTAAATAAGCATCAAGACAGAGATGCCATAAGGCCATAACTATGAGGCTATTTATATAAAGGCGATGTACTAAATCATATATTGAAAAAAAAAATTTGACATTGATCAACTTTTAACGAAAGAAGGATATTGCCTGTCCTGCCCAGACATTTTAAGAAAAGCATGATGAGTGGTCCTAAGCGTGACTGTCCCACCCAAGTAGGGTCACCTTACCTATTACTAACAAAGTGAAAATAAATATGTTAAAAGTGGACTAATTTGCGAATAGAAATATTTCTTCAAGCTATTCCTCTGGAAGAACTAAGCTTCAATAAATTATTTATCAGTACTTCAATGTATTGCCGGAGATAATTATTTAAATGAAGAAACAGAATAGAAATCCTCTTTGCAAAATAGACATTTTTAATCCTCATCTTGAAATCACACTAAAAGCAACATAATTTCAATAGTAGATTCACAAAAGTAGACATAGTAAACATTTTCATCAACTCAAAGACCCCCAATTATTGTATTCTCCTTGTATGAATAACCTTTCTTATACAGGTATTCATTTCTGAGAAACAAATCTATTTTTAATCTAGGTTCTATGGAAAATCCATTGTCTGTTTTCAGTAGTATGCAATCTTTTATAACTGAATTTGTTGTAAACATTTATTCAAACCATGAAACCTTGGTTGTATATTACATGACACAAAGTGATGTGAAATAAAATAATAATGTACTCTTATCTTTGGAAGGACAAGCCTTAATACCATATTGGGCAGCCTATGATTTAATTAGAACAGATTACATCTTAATGATCCTACAACTGCCCATTTATAGCTGTATTTTATACACACTCACAAACCTTTCTACTCACTCACATAAAATACCTTTCCATTGCCTTCCTCTTTCTAAACTGCCTATTATAAACAAATATAATTTTATAAACATACATAGGCCTACATACACACTCTGACAATTATTTGGCTCCTTTATTTAAAATATATTAATATTTATAAATACATTCATTTTTTTAATCTATGGAACATAAAATGCCTTTCAGACAATCCCAGCCATACACAGCTATTCAATGTTTTGATAAAGAAAATGTCCATTTAAGTGTTATTGTTTATTTGGACCATGCAAATATTCACCTCAACTCATACAAAAATATCAGGAGAAGAAAATGAAAACATTACAATATGTTATTAAAATTCTTAATGCATACTTTTAAACTTAGAACACCAGTAAATTGTTAATGGTAGCTTCAAGGCATCTTAAAACATGAGCTTTTTTCATTGTCTTTATGTAGGAGAATAAATGAATAAATATATGAATTTATATTTGGTTAATTCTGTTTTGTGTTGACATACAATGGACGTACTTAAAGTGCTCAGAGATAAAATACACCTTTCATGCTTCTGAATAATTCCTTAATTGAAAAATGTTTAACTTAGCCATCATTACCATTTAATATTGATGGCATTATTTGATTTTTCCACAGCATGATACTGAGTGTGAAGCATTGCATAAGCTTTCTGTGAGCCCTTGCCTCCCAGCCACTTCTCATACAACTCTTTGACTGGCTTCAAGTCAAAAGGATCAACAACATCAACACTTGAATAGATTTTCTCAACTGCTTGAAGTCGATTTTTTTGAGTCTCATTAGGCTCAGAGCGTATTTGTCCACCACCATTGTTGCATGCAGAGGGACATGCCATTATTTCAACAAAATGATATTGACATTTGCCACGCTTTAGTTTTTGAACAATATTTTGAATGTTTCTAAAGCCATAAGCTAATGCAAATTTAAGTGGTGGTTTTCCTGAAATTTCAACAGTAACCTCTTGAAAGTCTTGATTCCTAAAGAACAAAGTTGAAACATTTAGAAAATGAATGCAAGTAATAATAATAATAAAATATGTTACACTTTGATCTTTACCTTGAATATAAAAGTACACATTTAGGCTTTAAAAGACAAGTGACAACTCTTATATTATAAAAAACTCTGTTAATCAGATGTGTTTATTTTAAAAATTTATGACTTGTAAGATATATAGTATATGGGTATATTAAATATCAGATGGCAGCATATTTTTACAAAAGTTATATCAACTCACTCCATCTGTCTGGTACAAATTTTGAACACTTTATTTTTCCAGCACCCATTCTCAGATCAAGTTGAAACTTTACACAATTTTTTATTGTACCTAACAAAACATGAATCAATAAAAAGAGTTAACCAATCAGTCAATTAATTACTGGTGATCAATTATTTTGTCTGATACCAAAAAGGGTCCTGTAGACCAACCTCCAGCCATCGAAAAGTTTTGTAACAATGATTTAAAATAATATAATAATTCCTTATTATGTAAAAATTCAAGATTTTAACATGCGTTGAAACTTAAGAGCAATATTAGTGTTATTTGGATGATTCAAGACTTGATGTGACTGCTGATTTGAAATTTGGGATTTTTGTCAAGTGACATTTGATTTCATGTATATTTTATGTGCAACTCTAAAATGTTGAATATGAAAATGTAAAGTAGATTCAGCCTTTTTTTTTTCTAAGAAGATTACTTATAGAAGTACTTTTTCAAACATAATAATGTCTAACCGCTGTTTCTCATTTATGTATCTTTAACTGATGATGAAAGAAAACAAAAAGCTGAAAATAAATTATGTTAGGCCAGTAAAATCTTTTTCAAAAGCATGACAGTTCCACATAAAGCTGCAACATAAGCAAGTTATATTGCTCAGAGTAAAACTACAAATTTATGAAGAATTCCTTAACAGTGTACAATTTAAGTTTGCAAATTTAATTGGAGTCTACCATGATCACAATGTTGTTTACAGACACTGCATCATACAGCTGGACATTCTCTGAATATATGTAAATACTTTTAATTTTTTGGGCCAACATTCTTGTAATTTGAAGAGTGCTTTAGTTTTATGCAACATATTTATATATTTACTACATGAAAGTAAGATGACTTAGTGTAGGATGCATCTTCTAGAAAATTAGAGAACTGAAAAAAAAAAGTATCTTTCTTCCATAAAAAAATTTGAATACTGTATGAAATAGTTGATTCTGCAAGGCAATATCCGAGATTTCAAGGAACAATTTCTATTTGGTAATAAGTTAGATGGTGATGAAATGTGTTAAGTCCCTTGCATTAATTCACCCAATACTTGCATGTTGTTTTTTTTAGGGAGGAGAGGAGATGTTGATGAAATGTTACATAATATTATCTGTTATCCCCCTAACAGATATATTGTAGGAAGATTTATGCCCATGCATGTAGGACACAGTGATGGCTGAATAAAGAATCTTGTTTACATGTTAACTTTATAAAAGTGTTTGTTGCAATTCTAGAATTTATTTTAACACTAGGTAAAGCTAAAAATGACTGTTGGAAAGCAGCTTTTCCAGTAATATTACATACAAAATGCTGGGTCAGAAATAGATTAATGGGTGAATTCCTCAGTCTGTTCTTAAGAATAATTACGTCCCAATTTAAACTAAATTTATGGCAACTGTTATCAAAACAGTATATCCTCATGCATCACATTAGTTTCATTTTGATATCATTAAGTAAAAAAAGTTCCCCTTTCAGACCTTTTTTTTTTTAATTTTGTATTGTTTTCATATAAAAAATTGTATGGTATACCAAAATTTTTCTTTCAATTTTTGGCCTGCTACTAAGAAAGTTTGCCATCAATGCCTTGGATAATTGTACATTTAATTCTTGCACACCCATTTTCAGATCAAACAGAAACTTTACACAATACCTAGGTCTTATAATAAATGAAAAACTGTCATGGAATCCCCATATTGATGAAATAATAAAAAAAAATCAATTTAGGGTTTATTAAAAGAAATTTCTATAAATTAAATAAGAACATAAAACTAAAATGTTATTTAACCTTGGTTAGGCCAATAATAGAATATGCATCTTCTGTTTGGGACCCTCCAACTCAAGAAAACATTAAGAAACTGGAACAGACACAAAATAGAGCAGTGAGATTCATAACTAATGAATATTCACATTTGACGAGTAACAACTTTAGTAAAATCACTAAATTTAGAAAGCCTTCAGGATAGAAGAGCTAAAAGTAAAGTAGCAATCATACATAAAACACTGAACCATAATCTTCAAATACAAAAACAAAATTTAATGACAAAGAAAGACACAAAGATAGAGGCACATTCCTCATTCCATATGCTAGGACAAATTTGTACAAATGCTCTTTCTTCCTTAGCGTTATTAGAGCATGGAATGGGTTGCCTGAGCTAGCCAGGAAAACCAGTGACTTGGCAGAATTTAGGTCATTGGTTAATATGCATGACTAAATGCATGACACGTAGGATGTAATCATCTTCTTTTTTGAAGTAACGTCTGTATCATATAAGATTTATTTACCAGTGCCTAACAAAACATTAACTAATTGAAAAATTAACCAATTAGTAATTACCTATTGGTAATTAATTATTTAGTTTAAAATAAAAAAAGGAAAAAAAATCTACATTAAGAGATTTAGTAGTAAATGTGGAGTTCTTTCCATTAGATAAGCTTTGTTTTTATATTTATTAGCGGCCCCCGAAAGGGGAAAAGACGCTATTAGTTTTGTGTGAAATGTCTGTCCGTCTGACCGTCTGTCCCGTTAAGATCTCGTAAACTAGAAAAGATATTGAAAATCCGACATCACAATATTTTAGACCATTCAAAGTTTTGATGCAACGGCTCCTTTTTTTTCCCTGAAAGCGAAAAATCTAATTTTTAAAATCAGTTATGCAAGCAGTTTTTTTAAAGAGAAAAATCCTGGTGAAGACTGGGATATTCAACTTCGGAATCCTTGGGCGCCTAAGAGTCTACCCAGCTCTAATGGGTACCTGACATTAGTTGGGGAAAGTAAAGGCGGTTGGTCGTTGTGCTGGCTACATGACACCCTCATTAAACGTAGGCCACAAAAACAGATGAACTTTACATCATCTGCCCTATAGACCACAAGGTCTGAAAGGGGAACTAGTTAGGCCAGGTTCACATCTAACTTTGCATTCACTTGCACCTATCCTTTGATCTGCTGCACCGTTGGGGCACTACACAAGATCTGTCAACCTTCTATCTCCATTCTTATCTCTCATTTGTCTTTGATATAATTTCATTTGGATGTTCTTTCTGAAAATATTGAAGCCTGCCTGAGAGGACCGCTTAGGGGGCCGATTTTAAGTTTGTGTTTCCACACAAACTGTCTTTGTAACCATGTTTATATTAAATTAACTTGAGTAACAAAACAGAAATAGTAAAATAAAAATGGACACTCATCCTCTTAGTGAAATTGTGACCAAATTTAATTTGTAGAATAGGTGAAACATGTTCCCTAAGACAGTAAAAAACATGGAGGCAGAGAAAAGGAAAAATGTGCTGTACCAAAATAATATGGAGCTGGACCTTCATAGTGTTATGACATGATTAGGAATTAGTTATTTGTTTCGGGAATAGGGTAAAGTTTTACTTAGCGACGATGACGTAAAGTTGGTTAAAAAACAAGAACGCTCTAAGTGACGCTACAAAGAAGACGCTTCTTGTAGAGCAGTACAATAGATATACGGATTTACGGACATAGCTGACATCGGATGATCCCTTCTTGATTATTAAATATATTTGTAGAACAACATCAGCGTCGACTACATATTTTGATTGTTTCGGCCTTTCGCCGGTGTTACTGAAGTAGTTCGAGTTCAGTGTTACTTCCAGTCAGACGTAGATCTACACTAGTTATATTTCAAAGAATCAACACCGCGCGGAAGCCTTAACAACGTGGCGACCCCAGACTCAGAGCTTACTGGCATCAACATCCAGAAGGATAGAAGCCCTCTGTTAGGAGGAGGCAGAAGTTAACATCATCGGCCTAGTCTGCAGCTAGACCCTGATTGTACAGCCACGTCGGCGAAGGAAAGCCAGTGAGGTCCTGGACTCGTAGACCTAGGAGGTAACGAGACATTTGTTATTTGTAAACGCCCAAACGTTGGGGCATCATATTGAAACCTGCAGTTTGGTATCGAGAAGGCTACAGTTTTGTTGAAGGGAAGAAAACCATCCTGTCGAAGCCGTACTGAAGAGATATCGCCTGCCCGGCATCTTGAGAACGAACGTGAAGGTCACCTCTGCAAGGCCAAGATCGACCGCTGAAGTCACGCCAAAGAACTTTTGACGTAGGAGCCATCGTACTGCCTACGACACTTAAGTGCAGTAGTGCTATATTGCTCTATGGCTCGGCTGAATCTGTACTACACGTTAGATAGCCAGATAGCCGGTATTTTAGCACTGGATTCTGACTTTGTCGCTGTGTCAACTGTTGGACCGTTCCAGTTTCGCTTTGTACAGATGACCACCCGGAACCACCGTACCTGCGTCGGAACCAGCAACCGGAACCAGACTCTACGCCATCGATGAACCGGAACCAGACGACAGATCACCGTGAACCAGAACCAGACGCTGTACCACCGAAGAACCGGAGCCGTTGCAGACCAGCACAGAAGGACCTTGGAGAGCCGAAACGTTCGCTGTCCTTATCTCGCCGCTAGGGAGACATTGCCGTGAGCCTTGCCGCCGGGACAGACATTAGCGTAGGAAGAGTGGACCCGAGACCGATTGTAGAGTTATCATCGCTTCTTGGACAGATAAGTGTTATTTAACTACTTTCTCCTTAGGATAATTAGAGTCTGTAGGGAAGTGACCACTCGCTAGATTATCACACCAGGTTAAATCGTGGTGGATTGGGGATATCCTTAAAATTAGATGTAATCTAGCAAGAGGTCCATATATATGTTTAGCTGTTAATTCGTCCTGTATGTGAATGTGAACATTTAGTTAAGCATTTTTTAGTAACGTCATGTATTAATTGTTTGCAATACTCCCGTCCTAAGTCGTACTGTCAGACGAAAGTCTCATTCATTAGAACTAGATCTATAGTTTGTTGTTTATCGTATTTAAGTTTATTTTCATAGTTTATTTGTATGAGTTGTAAGTTATTTACACTCCTGGCTGTGAAAGCAGGTAAGAAGTAACTAACTAAGATCTAGCGTAATCTAGACGAGATCTGGGGAACAATCGAGGTGAAGCCTGATTGCCCATTTGTAATTTTAGTATTTGTAAATAGACAGGTTGGTCTATTTACCGGCGACTCGTGTTGAGTAGCACGTAGTCGGTTGGAGTGTGTGTGTGTCGCACATCGTATTCAGTCGGGTCAGAGTGTAGCCTACACGCCTACACACTTGTATCAAGGATACTAAGTGTATCTTGGGAAAGGGTAGAAGTGATTATTAGTCTAAGTTGGTAGTCTAGACGCCGAGGGTAGAGTGACGAATTTAATTCGTTGGAATTAAGAGATATTAGGAAGCCGCGGAGCGAGGGTACGCTCAAAAGGTAATTTGATTTATAGAACATAGGTAATAGAAGCTATTAGGCTTTTGTGTAAGATAATTTAAATAAAAAGCGAGGTAAAGTAACATAAAAATAATATGGCAACTGCTCCAGGTTACGACTTAGAAGAGTTTAGGAAAAAGTTAATCCAAGAGGCCAAGACAGAACTAGAACTACGCGGCAAAGAACTGGCCGCCTATGTGCAACAGATGGTGGAGGCAGAAACAGAACGCTTAGGGAAGGGGAGGATTAGAGAAGCAGAGCGTTTGGAGAAGGAGAGAATTAGAGAAGCAGAACGCTTGGAGAGAGAGAAAGCTAGAGTCAGAGAAAAAGAAGAAGCAGATCGCATAGAGCGGGAGAAAGTTAGAGAGGCAAAAAAGTTGGAGAGGGAAAAGGTTAGAGAGGCGGAACGTGTAGAGAGGGAGAAAAAAGAAGAGGCGGACAGAAAAGTGAGAATTCAAGTTGAACAGATGAGGATAGAGGCTGGTGTAAGTGTGTCCACCGAAGGGAACAGCAACAATAGCGCCAACATAGAAAGCCATAGTAGCGCCGCATGGATGAAAAAAGAAAATACAACCTTTTGCGGAAGACAAAGATGACATTGGCGACTATCTAAAACGTTTTGAAATTAAACTAGCAAAGTTTAATGTCCAGAAGAAGGAGTGGTCCGAAATCTTGGACTTCGTACATGGGAAAGCCCTCACGATTTGCCAAAGCCACGACCACTCGATGCAAAACAGCTATCAGGTGCTAAAGAAGGAACTGCTAAACGCATACGGGCACAACGAGGCAACATTCCGAAAGAAGCATTACGAAAACACTCCATCCAGCCAAGTTGATCCGCAAACAACCATCAACTCAGAAAAGGACTTCTTCATTAAATGGCTCGGATTCGAGAATGTGAAGAACACCTACGAGGGGTTGAGGAACTTTATTCTGATTGACTATTTCATCAATAAGTGCGACCCTCAGCTACAGTCCTTTATAAAGGAAAGAAACCCTAAGGTAATTGAAGACTTGGTAGAAATCATTAGGATCTTTAAGAATGCTTACCTAAACAACCCACTTTCGGTTAGAGACCACAGAAAAAGACCTGGTAGGTTATGTAAAGGGAAATGATAGCAATGATAGGGATTATGGTAAAAGGAATGATGTTAGTGATAGGGACACCTATGGTAGGAGAAATGATAGGTCCAGGGAACGTGGAAACAATGGTCGGGATAGTTATGATGGCATAAAGGATAGATCCTGGGGAAATGAAAACAATGGCAGGGAAAGTTATGACAGGAGAATAGATAGACCAAAAGCATGTGAAAGAAACCTTAGGGACGTTACATGTTTTAACTGTCAGGAAAAGGGACACATGGCATACCAGTGTAGGAAACATAGAGGGAATGGAGCTGGCAATGGGAATACGCAGGATAATAGTGGCACTAGTGATAGAAGTAATCAAGGAAACCGTAGACAAGAGAGGGATAATCGGCCACCAGATAGGATTAATTTTGTAAGGAGCATCCAAGACAGGGATCTTGATAGTGGACATAGTGAACCAGATGAAGAAATTAACTACCTTGATTGTGGGGAAGATAGATTTAAATTATATCCGGGCATGATAAATAATAAACAGATAAATGTGATCCAGGACACAGCTAGCAGTACAATCGCAGTTCGAGGAGGATTAGTTAAATCTAAGGATTATTTAGGCTATACCAAATCAGTCAGATTGGCAGACGGCGCAGTCAAGAGGTTCGAAGCGTGCAAAGTGTTCCTTCGATCTCCATTGTACACAGGGTATTGCGAATGGGTAGCCATGCCGAAGTTATCTAGAGATGTTTTACTTGGAAATGTAGCAGGTGTCAAAGCCGCTACTGACAAACAGGTTAGGAGTTGGAAAAGCAGGTATGGCAACATGAGGCGAAACAAACCTAGAAAGGACAGAATTTGTTTTAACTGCCATAAACATGGGAACATCGCTAAAGACTGTTGGAGTAGGGCAGAACAGTCTGAACAGAAGATTGCGAGTTCGGATAGGAGGCACAGGTCTGTATCCGACAGTGACGATAGAAGAGATGACTGTGGTAGAGGTAATCGCAAGTCATACCGAGGTAGAAGGCCACACGCGGGCTATAGTGGTGTAAGAAGAGATGTTAACTCCAGTTGGAGAGAACAAATGTATGGGTCGTGTAGATAGCCATAGCACTATGCGATCGTAGTGTGTAAATAAATTGGATTTTATTTAAATTGCTTATTCTTAATTAATTGACTTAACTAGTAGTCATAACTAGATGGGTATTAGGTTATTTTACAGTATCTTGGAATAGTATATTTATGTTATAATATACATGCAATTGGGTCATTATTAGATTGGCTCATGTTGGTTATTCATTTCGGGTAGTATGTATGAATTGTATGTATGGATGTATGAATAGATAGGGCATTTATAAGGCAACGATATATTGATAGCAAGGAAAAGTAAGTTTTATAATTTATTCTTTGTTGTTGATCATGATCATACATCCATAAAGAGTTAGGTCGTGTGGGGACAAGTAAGTGGAGAGAGGAAATAAAATACGCTTGTAAATGCCCAAAAGAACGTTAGGTGTATAGTGGGAGAATGAGTTTTGATAAATGTTAATTTGTCATATTAGGTAAAATGTCTGTCCTGACGTGTGAGGGAAAGCGGTGTAACCTCTGGAACGTGATGTGATGAAGTATAGATAGACACACCTATAGTGTCAGCGCAAACGAACTATGTCTGCGGTCACCTATGGCACATCACATTGGACAGTATCATTTAGTGACACTTGAGGGAAATATGTATTCAGAAGAACTTGATTGTGGACACAGGAAGAGAAGCTGAAATCACAATCAAGACTCAAGTTGTGTTGTCTTTTATGTTTCCCTACATTTTTGGCCCTTGCACATTGTAAGACTAAGACAGTAGATTAAAAAATTGATATGCAATTTTTTTTAGCAGGAGGGGGAGGAGTTGTTATGACATGATTAGGAATTAGTTATTTGTTTCGGGAATAGGGTAAAGTTTTACTTAGCGACGATGACGTAAAGTTGGTTAAAAAACAAGAACGCTCTAAGTGACGCTACAAAGAAGACGCTTCTTGTAGAGCAGTACAATAGATATACGGATTTACGGACACAGCTGACATCAGACGATCCCTTCTTGATTATTAAATATATTTGTAGAACAACATCAGCGTCGACTACATATTTTGATTGTTTCGGCCTTTCGCCGGTGTTACTGAAGTAGTTCGAGTTCAGTGTTACTTCCAGTCAGACGTAGATCTATTTCAAACAATCAACACCGCGCGGAAGCCTTAACAATAGAAATGATATCATGGACATCAGATGAAAAGAGTTTTAGGATCAAAGTAGGTCAATCCTAATTAGAATATTGTCTATACAAGAATTCTAGCCTGGAGCCATTTGTTTTTATAACAATCAATACATATAAAATATTTTCACAAACCGTAAAACTGTGTAAGTCAATTTCTCTATATTTGTCTCAAGTATGTGTACAGCAGCAAATTTTGCAATGTGTTCCAAGTATCCACCAGCACTATTTCCTTGATGGTTAGTGAGTTGGTCTTCAACATCATTAGAATATCTAGTGAATTAAAAAAAAACAAAAGCTTTCAGATTACATGAGTTTTTAAACTTTTCAATTCAAATTTTGGAATGTTACTTGTTTGAAATTCTAGAGTATTTTTGTAATAAGTAAAAAAAAAAAATTATATTAAGAAACATTTTTTTAAAACTTATGTGGTAGTTTTGATAAACAAAGAAAATGAATGAAAACAGGAATACTACGTTCAGCTTACTTTCTTTCATTATTTTCAAACTTTCCTTTAGAAATGAGAACTATTTTGTCCTAGTCCTAAACTGCAGGACTGCATGGATGGAAGTGGGCATGGTTTGAAATTGGGACCATCGTGACTACAGTCTGAAGAGCATACTACATGACCTGACAGCCATTGCTTAGTCAGAATAGATTATCTATATATGATAAGCACAAAAATACCACTGACTCAATGAGTGATTTATGTATCAAGAGATCTTGCCAACTGTCCCACACAGGTTCCTTTTACCTCTTAAGTGCATGATAAGATACAGTTTGACAGATTCACAGCTTGAACACTGTGAATCAAGAAAAACCGCAAGTTTTCTAATTAACCTTTGCCTTTTATTTTCAGAATTTCCCCAAAAGGCTGCATTCTATTTATAAAGCATAAATAGAAATAGCACAAAAAATAAGACTTCCATATTTTCAAAACATAATTTCATTCTTTGTCTTTAAGTAAACTTTTAAAAATTTGCCTTACATCATATTGTATTTTAATTTCCACTGTCTTTTAGTAATGAATAAAACTTAGCCTAATAGCATCAAAAAGATAGATCTAGAGTCTATGTATTGAGAAAGCAAGAAATGATAATGATTTTGCCCATGTGCATATGTAAATAAGATTACTATACTCTGTAGCTCTCTCTTTTCTCTACATTTAAAAGGGGTCAAATAAACAATTCAAATAAATAAAACCAAACTGATATTTCCTTTTTTGTTTAGAGAACACAATGCCAAAATAAATATAGTGTGAGGGATGGAAGTGAAACTGATGGTGTGCTGTATCTTATACCAATCATTACTGGCCTTATGATTGAATGATACAAAACAAAGATGTAAAACTAACCAAAGTTACTATACCGGTATCTATAATTCAAGAGCAGAGAAATGTGTGGGGAGGGGGTCAATCCATTGGCAGAAGCTGAAAAAGGTAGAGGGTGTCATTATAATAACAAAGGTCCAAAAATTGTGAAAGCGTGGGTTGCAGGCCCATCAGATGGGAACAAAAAGAGAAATGTTAGGCTATTAAATTGAAAAGCAGAGTCAGAAAATGCACATCAAACCTTTTTGTTGTGGGTGGGAGAGCAGGAAAAAAGAGGGGGGGGGGGGGGGTAAAGAGAAAGAATAAAAGTGATTTAGGGCAGAAAAGTATGTGCCCGCTTGTGTGTCAAGAGGAGTGTTATAAAACAGGTCATTTCAATTCAAGTCAAAAATCTATGTCAGAGAACATAATGATAATAATAATAATAATTTTATTTATAAAGCGCTGTTAACAAACAAAATGTAGGCTCAAGGCGCTGTAACAACTTTACAAACAAAAACACGAGAGCTAAAATGACAGTTAATCTAAAAACGTTTTAAACAGATAGGTCTTAATGTTCTTCTTAAAAGTGGTGTAGCATGTTGTCTGTCTGAGATCAATGGGGAGTGAGTTCCAAACCTTTGGTCAGTGAACTGAAAAAGCACGCAGACCGTAGCTTTTGAGGGAGAAACGTGGCACTACTAAAAGCATTGAGTCCATTGAGCGTAGGGCTCTCTGGGGGACATATGGAGTAATCAGTTCGCTAAGGTACAATGATGAGCAAAAAAAAAAAAAAGATTCCAGAGAGAGAGAGAGAGAGAAAAAGAGGGAGAGAAGGAGTGAGAGAAATAATTAAAGAGAGCAATCCATTCCAAGTCAGTGCAAAAGATACTAGAAATACTAGAAATCACTGGCTAAGAAGTATGTTTGGGGGAAATAAGGCCTGTTTATTGGAAGTAAAAAACAAATCAACAGGCATAGCTGGTGTGTAATGCTAGTATCTTAATAAGCCTACATCATTAGCTAAAACATTTGTAGATTGAAAAAGCCAATAATATACATTTATGTGTACAAAAATATGCGACACCTAATGATTATTTTGATAGAAGTTTCTTACAAAGCATCAAGTCTATGTTCCTCCATGTCATTTAAATTGATATTTTCTTGCAGTAACATTTTTTCAACTTCTCCTTTAAAAACAAAAAGAAATCAATAAAAACATTTAATTACAAATAATAAAATAGAACACTACCTATTATCATTTATAAAATAAATTTTGATTGTTAAATGAAGATGAATAAAAGAAATATTTACAACATGCTCATTTAACAACCCAACAAAAAATGCCAATGAGGCTTACATAATTGTAACATTTTTTTTTATATTTTGGCTTACAGTTTTATCTTGCTTTTCACTTTTTTAGAAAGTCTTTTCTCCAAGTTGTGTAAAAATTTTATTTCAAAATTAATTTAATTACGCTCTATAGAATTGTGATAGTACCACTAATTACTTTTCAACTCCCTTCTATGTTCAACTAATACTGCAATTTCAGAAACTGTACATTTATCTACCTCAAACCTCTTTTAATTGATAATGTAATTCATCCATCATGGTTTGATTATGACCCCTTTTGTCATCCAGGGAGCTTAGGGCTTTGCACTAGGGTTTTGTGCCTCCTCGTGCGGCTGAGACCTATGTGAGCCCAGAATGTTTAGCTGCACATGAGCTGGGAAGGTTATTCCAGCTAGAGCTAGTGTCATTGGCCTTTCTTTTTTTCTCTGACACTTTTCTTCTGCCAGCGCTGTTCTCTTGTCCTCTGCAATTTGTGCGCCAGTTTTCACAGTGTGATGCCATTGTGTTCTATCATGTGTTTCTGTCTCCTAGGTGACTGGGTCAATACTGAAGGCTTTCAGAGAAGCTTTGAGGGTGTCCCTGAAGTGTTTTCTTTGTCCAACTTTATGAGTGCTTTCCTTCCCTTAATTGGCCATACAGGGGTTGTTTAGGGATGGGGGGGGGGTCCTTCCATTCTGCAGTTGTGGTCTGCCCATCACAGCTGAGACTTCATCAGCTTGCTTTGGAGGCCTGCTCTTCGAAGGACTTCAGTATCAGTAATTTTTTCTTGCTGTTTAACATTCAGTATTTTTCTGAGAAACAGATGACCTTTACATCATCTGCCCTATAGACCACAAGGTCTGAAAAGGGAACTTAAACTTTACTTATTTTACTGAGACAGATCATGTTTTCTATATACTATCCATGTGAGGCATAGAGCAATGTAGGGAGGATGACAGCCTTATAAACCCCTAACTTGGTGTTTGTGGTGATATCTATTCCAAACATTTCTTCCAAAGGATGCACTGGCCTTGATGATACAGGTCGATTTCATTATCAATCTTTCCATTCTGGAGAGTGAGCTGCCTAGGTAGGCACTGCCACTGCATTATTTTGTGTCCATTTATCTTAATGCTTGGATTCGAGTAGACTTTACCTGGAGCCAGTGAATATAAGACTTCAGTATTTTTTGTGTATATAGTGAGGCCAAGTCTGAACATGCTCTTGAAAAATCACTGAGAATGCTCTGCAGATAATTTTCAGAGCAGGCATTTAGGGCACAGTAATCTGATTACTACTGATTTTGTTTTTGATTTTGCTTTGAGCTGCCTCAGGTTGAATAGGCCACCATCAAATCTATACGTTATAATTATCCCGTTTTCTGAATGCTTCTGTCAGCATTGCAGAGAACATGATACTGAACAGTGTGGGTGCTAGGACACAGAATTGTTTTACCCCATTTGATACTTCAAAAGGCTCTGATGGTTCTCCACTTTTCTAAACACGAGCTGTCATGCCATCATGCAATGGTCTTACCATGGATATGAATTTTTGTGGACATCAATACTTTAACATGATCTTCCAGAATCCTTCTCTGCTAATAGTGTTGAATGCTTTTGTTAGGTCAACATATAACAGTATTTTGTTCTTGGCATTTTTCCAGGAGCTGACTTGATGCAAAGATCATGCCAATGGTTCCACGCTCCTTTCTGAAGTCGCATTGGCTTTCTGGTATTAACTCTTTCTCTCTTAATTGATGATACCATCGTTGATTTGATCTCATTAAACTAAATTAATGTTTAATCTTACAAATTTTTTTTTGTCTTATATAAAAAAATAACATGCATTGCCCTTTAATTCTATACCAAATACAACATTTTCTGATAACAAACAACAAAGCTATTGAAGCTTTATCATGACAGGCTAGTGAAATAGTAATGAGCAAAATGAAGAATTATGTTGAAAAGTGGAAAAATAATAACGGAGAGAAAGAGTTCGACCATGTTCTAGTAGATGCATGATTTTGTAGGATGCATGCAAGGATTTTCACAGCAATAGAGATTAGAGATAGTCCACTGTGGTTGTTGCAGATTTGGTGGTTTCCTTTTTGCTTGTGTTTATGGTGAAGCTGACATGCTCTTGAAAAGTCATTATTTATTTTCCTACTCCTTTCTATGTTCAACTAATATTGCAATAGCAGAAACTACAAGTTTATCAACCTTAAACCCTTTGGAATAAAAATAACAAAAAGAAACAAACAAAAAAAAACTTAATTAATGATTGGAAAGAAATGATTTTTTCTACTGGTAAGAATTCACATAGTTCTCTTGCAAAAATATGTCTGAGAAAAAAAAAAAAAAAGAAGCTAATATTCTAATATTCCTTTTTCAATATAATGAAGAAAGAACTTGTATACAAATGTACATACAGTAATGAAAGTAATAAGTATGAATGAGACTTATTATAGTTAGTTAATCAGTAAATAAGTACACACCTGAAGTAATTACACAGTCAACATCTCGAGTCTGATAAATTTCATTAAAAAAATCAGCCCTGGAAGCTTCTAATTTTTTGTCAAAACAAGGCATGACAGCAACATGGTAGATTGAGTCTGGAGTTCTTTTCCACTGTTCTGCAAAATAGTCTTTGACCAATGATCCCATAATTTGTTGTGGAGATTTAATAGAACTGATGAATGGGAGGATGTAGGAACCATGGGTTTTCTCTGCATAACAGATCCAGCCTAAAAGTTATCAGATAAAAACAATTATTTGTAACTAAAAATTGCTAACCAACAAGATAATGAAAATTATATTTCATTTACTTATGAATCCTATTCTCTCATGTGTATCTATGTGTGTGTGTGTGTGTGTATATATATATATATATATGTCACGGTCATTAGGAGAGATCTTGAATAAACTTTGCCTCTTTGTTGGATGGTGCTGAGATCTCACAATGCGACTACACTTTCTGAATATAACCACGAGACTTGCTCTTATGAAAATCAACCTACAACTGAAGAATTCTAGCTCCTGCGCATCTCTCTGTCCACGTGACTGTCTTGACCTCTAAATTAACATAATTAGCATAACCAATGAAATCATTTCTTTGGCTGATCATATGATTTTCTATCAAGTGCTGCATGCATGATCACCGCGTCATTGGAAAAACCAGACCTGACATATAACCTTGAACTGAGTTAATTATTTAAATAATTATTAAATAAAATAATGTTTGACAAATGATACGTGACAATATATATATATATATATAATTTTTTTTTCGAATAAAACTTGAATGATTTTCTTTAAAATTTCAAGGTATGTGTACATTATTGAGAAAAACATTCTCAACTCAATGCACAAATCATGAAAACTTTTGAGGTCAACCATTATATTGGTTGGAAAATGTTTCATTATCGAAAAATTAATTTTGGCTAGAATGTTTTATGAATGAAAATTTTCCATATGACTTCAAAGGAAAAAACTTGACTCCGCTTACATCACTAGGCCTACAGCAAGAAAAGGAACAAAAAAACTTGACACCACTTACTTTATTGGCTTACAGCAGTACACTAAAACATTTCATTGCAAATATGAACAGCTTTTAATGAATTAATAAGCTTATTTAAACATTTGTGCACCATCTTAATACAGGCTCTATTAGCCTAGTCAACAGAGTAAAAGCTATCAACAAGGCTCTCCGCAATTAAAGTGTAAACAATTTATAGAGCATATAAAACACAATAACTAATCATACATCTGCAAAAGTAATTAATTTTTTTTTCTTCCAAAAATAAATTTTATTGTCACTTGGTAAACTAATATATGTCATCTATATCTGATTGGTCAAGTTTTCTTTTCAAAGCAAATGATTAACTATTTTCAGTTTAGATAGTTTAGAATAATTAACATAGTTCTACTATGCAGGGCAATATTTTATTTTTGCTGGTGAATTATTATTACAATGCGCTCAATCTTCAAAGTCTACTGCCCCATACCAAAACAAAGGAAATGGTCATAACACAGTTTCTCTATGCCTTAATTACTCAGACTGAACATGATCTCCAGCTCATGACTTTGTGTACAACACTCTGCTTCTTTTGGTTCAACTATATTGTACAACACTGCTTTTTTTGGTTCAACTATATTGTACAACACTGCTTCTTTTGGTTCAACTATTTTGTACAACACTGCTTCTTTTGGTTCAACTATTTTGTACAACACTGCTTCTTTTGGTTCAACTATATTGTACAACACTGCTTCTTTTGGTTCAACTATTTTGTACAACACTGCTTCTTTTGGTTCAACTATATTGTACAACACTGCTTCTTTTGGTTCAACTATTTTGTACAACACTGCTTCTTTTGGTTCAACTATTTTGTACAACACTGCTTCTTTTGGTTCAACTATTTTGTACAACACTGCTTCTTTTGGTTCAACTACATTGTACAACACTGCTTCTTTTGGTTTAAATATATTGTACAACACTGCTTCTTTTGGTTTAAATATATTGTACAACACTGCTTCTTTTGGTTCAACTATTTTGTACAACACTGCTTCTTTTGGTTCATCTACATTGTACAACACTGCTTCTTTTGGTTTAAATATATTGTACAACACTGCTTCTTTTGGTTTAAATATATTGTACAACACTGCTTCTTTTGGTTCAACTATATAACTACAAATTTCAGAAAAATGGAAGTCATCCAATAAAATCTACTCAGCCCCAGAGATCACCATGAATAGACATTCCTTTAACATGGTAGACAACTTTAGAAATCTGGAAAGCATAGTATGATACTCCCTTTTAAGGGAGGTTGATAAGCTGATCAGGGCCAGTAGTGCTTTTGGACGCAAATACTCTAGTTGCAATATTAAATGTCTGAACGTAACCATTTGAGAAGTTACACTGCAAGCCAATAATAGGCCAATAGGTTTACCCAAAAGATGTAAAACAACATGTGAGCTGTGGTTTTTCTACAATGTTGGAGGACCTAAGATATTTTCTATTCAAATAGCCATGTACCATTACATTTGGAACTAAGTGAACTAATATTATTTAATTATGAATTTAACAAGAAATAGTGTAATCTACAATTATATTAATTTGTTTATACAAAAGAGTAATAATAAAATGCACACCTTAAAGCTATTAAACAATATAAAAACAAAGAAAAATTATTAAATATGTATGCATGACATCTCAGGAATATTCTCAAATTCTGAGTTAAAGTAGAGTTAGACTAGTATAAAGTCATCGGGTGCTGTACCTTAGTAATTTTGTTTATAATATCTCTTTAAGAACATTTTAGTTTTGTTATGAACATAAAGATAAGAGAGTCGAGAACCATGTCTGTATAGTATGGCTTTAATACACTGAATGACTACACAACACACATTTCGTGAACACATTCACACGGACGAGTTACAAGCACATGTAAACATAAGAACGACAACCGATACAGAACATAATTTTCATAACAATTTTTAAATAAAATCTTCAATTATTTCATTGTTAAGAAAACAACACCTGGACATGCAGAAGCCAGCATTGGTAAGGAATCTTTTGTAGTCTCTGATGCTTTATAACGTTTCTCAAACTCTAGACAGCTTTCAATCAGGCTAAAATTGTTAGCAAATGCTGCATCAAACACATAATGTACTCCTAAGAAATGTAAAAATAAACCAATTTAGTAACAAATCAATAACATCAAGAATATAAATATTCATCAAAAATCGTGTTGTTACTCAATAAAACTTCCTTTATTTTCTTAAAAACTAACCAAGACTTTTGAAAAATGATGTTAGTTTTCTAGCTGCAGCTTGTGCTGAAAGTTTAAATTTGGCAGCCACAGAAGCTCTTGCTTGAGGTGAGATGGAGAGAACAACAAGCTTCTCTTGACTGGACTGCCCTGTCTAAAAGATCATTGATACATCTTATATAAATATTTATGATAGATTTATGAAAATAGAAGGTTTGTTATTGTTAGTTTCAAACTTTAAAACATAGTATAAAGGGGACTAATTTAACTTAAACCTCCACATCAATCAAGTACAATTTCTTTCCTTTGTTCAATACCAAACAAAATAATTAATGACCAATAGTTAATTAACTTATTGTTTTTTTTTTATTGATTCTTGGTTTGTCAGGTAAAATAAATAATGAACAAAATTTCAGCTTGATAGTAAATTGGGTGTGGGAGAAATAATGTGCACAAACTTTTTACCAGACAGACAGAGTGAGTTGATATATAAGCTTTGTTAAAAGCATTTTTTTTTCTGACATTGTGTGAACTTGATTTTTCTAAAGGCCTTTGCCTTCCTTGCATTCAAAACAAGTTTTAGACAAGTGATCCTTAATTACTAGTGGTACAAGTTTGAGAAACACATAGGGGTAATTCATCTAAAGATCAGTTCATGGCATACTTTGGTCAACCAGCTCATAAGAAACAAAGGAATTCAAGATAGATGTGTAATGGAAAAAAGTGCTGTCTGATAGTACAAGCTAAATCACAATTAAAAGCACAATAAATTATCTGTGGGTGGGGGAGTTAAAAAAATTTCCTAAAATTCCTTCATTTTCTTTTGATTTTTAGAGAAATCTGTTTTGATAAACAAGGCAAGGTTAAACCAAACAAGACAATATTTCAAAACCTGTTTAAGTAAGATATTCTCCTTAAGAACTCTGTATAATTCATCTTGACTCTGTTGTGCGATAAGAACACTTTCTGCTGATGTAATACAGCCACTACATGCAAGACAGTCATTTAATGTAATTTTTGCTTTTTCTAAATGAGTCTCTTCACCCTCATGAGATATCTCTGTGTAACTACCATCATCTTCAACACGCAATTTTCCAACTTTACCAGGCTTTCTTTTAATTTCAACAGGCTTGATGCATTCCTGAAAATAATATATTTTACATGCTTAAATATCTTAAGTAAAATTTATTCTTTATATTTGCTAGAATGCTGTGTAATCATAATTACCAGATTATAATCATAATTACAGGGTGATCAAGTGGTAAGGGATATCAAACTTTTCCTTATTTTGTACTAAATATCTATTCCCCTGAGCTTTCATAATACTTTGTAATATTTTTATAATAAATACACATTACTTCGAGACAAAAATTCTTTTCAGTGTTCTATTTGTTTTTTTTAGTTTTAGAACACCTCATTGTTAAAAAAAAAAAAGAACCTTAAATTTTTTAGTATTGCCAATTTAGTCTATTTCTATTGTGCATGTTTCATTTACAATTCAGTCACATTTTAGTTTCTGAAAAATTTTACCAGGGATCAAAGTGCATTAAAAATGTAAATTTTGACCTCTTGGGAAGAAGTAAATAGGTCCAGGGTTAAGAACATTTTTTAGACCCATGATTCATCGGCTAAAGATGGCTTTTAAATTATGCTTCTAAATAGGCAAGGATTAAGATGCATTTCATAACCTATGCTGTTTTTAGCTATCACAATGTGTAAATAGGAGGTGTTTAAAATCTTGGAATATCTCAGCGTCAAGTTTTTTTTTAACACTATTCTATTGTTCAAAATATACATTAAAGGAAAATGGAGATTGTCGTAACCTAATGAAACACTACAAGAAGACATGTCTTGATCCTAGGCTTTATAGAATGACAAAACAGTTCACGATAACACAGTACACACAGGATTGACACACAAGCTGACCTGGACACCAAGACATTTTGACACATAAGAACAAATCAGTTCACAACACACAACAAGAACATAAATACACAACATTCACCCCCTGTTTAGTTTCTTTTCGCTCTACTTCTGAGATTATATGAGTGCTGTAAAGGCGTATCTCTGGCAAGTGATTTTTGTCCATTATCCTCTGCTCTTAAAGCAGGTGAAACCATGTTCTCTGCAGATGTCTCCATGTCACCCCTAGAAGCCACTGAGTGTTGGGAGACACCCGGCAAAGTCACAATGTTACCAGGAGCCAATTGATGTTGAGAGACCTCAGAAGATGTCTCAAAGTCGCCTCTCGGAGCTAAATGATGTAGTGAGACAGTTTCTTCCCTTCCATTTGGAAGACGTATATGGGCATAGTTCTGATTAGCTGCAATAAGCTCCACTTCATCTACTTCATCTATTTGCTTTGCCTCGCATGCCTTATTAGGACCGGCCCTGGAACAGATAGCCAGGTTGGTATAGAGACACCACAGGCGGACCTTCTTTTGTAGGAAAATAGTCTTTCGTGAGGCGTCATGTTTGTAGCAATGCATAGTAGGGATCTAACTGAATGAAGAGCGTCGTTTAGGGCTAACTCCCATTGTGTGTTATGTAGCCCTCTTGACCTGACGACAAGAAGAATTGACTTCCAGAGAGTCGAGTTCAGTTTTTTTATTTGCCC